>NC_141701.1:63066552-63259052 GCF_971803275.1 Cyanistes caeruleus
TTAACTATGAATATAGTCTACCTTCCATGTTGTTCACTCACACCAAGCAAGGCACTCTGAATAAGGAAGGCAAAAGAATAGTCCAAGCATATTTTTGTCTCTTAAAAACAATGGTGTTATTCTCTCCACCTTGTGTAGCTTAAATAGTATTATTTTATCTTTGAAAAAAAGATTATTTTTCAGGAAGGAAGTTGTTCCTACTAAGTTCAGGCATGTATGTGAAGACATAGAGAGAAAAAAAAATGCATATTTATTTTTAGTTACTTTGGTTTCACAATTTAGCTGAGAGTAAAATTAAGGATATAACGCAGAAGTTTTGAAGGGTCCCTTGTAACTTCACAATATATGCTGTTTACGAGTTAATGTAAAACATTGATCTTATTAACTTTGCATCATGTACTCTTTAATTTAGGAGCAGGATCAGAATGGAGCTATTAATGTCTTGTTGAGATAAAAACATAAAAATTCTTCCCCAAAGCCCTGGCAACAGAGAAAAACAGAATATAAAATGACAAATTGTGTTTCCCTTAACTTTTGAATATGAAAATAATTTTTAACATACACCATTTTCAAATCCGCATCTTCTGGAAGATAATGTTCTGGTCTCACATGCAAGGTGCTGCTGCCCCAGATGGTCTGGATAAGTTTGGAAGGAAGGGCTTTCTCCCTGGCACTGTTTTATTTGACGTTTATTTACTGACTAAGCAAAAGGCTTTGAAGACTAACTTGGACTCTTTCTTCTGAAAGCTTTGGGCTGAATCCTGTCAAAAGGAGGAAAGGAATATGAAAGGTGGACTCTGGACTTCTTGGCTTCTGGACCTCTCTGCTCATGAATGGAGTGAGAGCGATATGCACAGTAACAACGACAACAACAACAACAACAACAAGAAGTAATCTTTAACATCTGTTTCAATTTAATCAAACCATTTTTTCAGCTCATTATGTCCATCTCATGCCTTTCTTCTTCTAGCTCAATATGCCTTCTGCAGAAAGGCACCATGTTGCTACAGATTCACAGAATGGGGTTTCAGATTCTCTAGATTTATCAGACTGCTGAAGAGGTCTTGTCCTTTCAAGTTATCTAAGTTCTGAGCACATTCTTTGATATCTGGTCTTTCCTAATACTCAAGCTGCAGCAAGGCATCTACCTTTGAGCTGAAAGATCTCAAGAGTGCCACAACACTCTTCCTCCTGGCCTGCTTTAATACTTAGTATTAATTCTCTCTCACACACAGAATTTGCGTGATTCCAGCTGCAGGCAATTGGTTCTTGTACCAATTAAGCTCTCAAAAATATTTATTTTCTACTTCATGAAGGTACAATAATCTAATCAAGCCGTCTCTCAAATAATTTTTGACTGACGCTTCCAAGCCTTTTGCTAAAATATCTTCCATTATTTCTGTGTCCCTTTTGTTTTTTGACAGTCTGTCACAGAACCACAGCATGTTTGAGGTTGGCAGTGACCTTGGAAAGTCATCTGGTCTAAACTCCCTGCTCTAACAGGGCCACCTACAGCTAGTTGCCCAGGACCATATCCAGACAGCGTTTGAATATCTCCAAGAATGGAGACTGCATAACCTCTCTGGGCAACCCATGCTAGTAGCTGATCACCCCCAGAGTAAAAAAGGCTTTTCCATAAGTGCAGACATCATCACCCCTGCTCCCGTTTGTGCCCATTGCCTTTTCTTCTTTCACTGTGACAGCTTTTACAGGTCCCATTACGGATAGAAGCTGTACACCTCTTTATAATATCACCCCATACAATTCTCTTGTTTTCAGACAGAACAGAGTTAATTTTTTTGCCATGAGGGGGTGGAGCCTGGAGCTGGGTGGGCTTGTCTAGGTTGTTATCCAATACAACTCAATTCATCACAGGGGTAGAAGCAAGGGACTCTCTGTTCCAGGAAGAAGGGTGTGGCCTTGGTGGAAAAAAGTGTGTCAGGAGAGGTAAACCTGTCTGCAGTTGTTCATTGCTTCCCAGGGGCCCTTGGTGAGAATTTTGAATGTAAAGTCACTCTTTTCTGGTAAACTTTTGTTATCCATATTGTTTCTGTTAATGCTGATTTTTCTTATTTCATTGCTGTTTCCAATAAATTGTTTTTATCTCAACCTGTGAGCTCTACCTGATCACCCTCCTCTCTCACCAGAAGTAGAGTGGAATGGCTCATAGTTTTCTTTTTAGTGGGACTACTAAGCTGGGGAATACAATTCCTAAACCATGACAGCACAGAAAAAAATTCACAAAAAAATTCTACTCTGCTTTTGTTCTGTACTCCCTGGTATTTACTGCATGAAGTCACCCTAACTGGCCCTGTCTGAGAATCTGGTACTGGGGGCTGATCTTCATTTGGTTATTTGTTGTAGTATCCTAGATCCTTGATATGTTTTGTTTTTTCTCATTTTCACCACTGAAAACTGTTGGAGGAAACAAGCATAGCAGATTTTTCCTCTTGTCTTTTTTGTGTTTCTTGATAGGTCAGTTGGAAAACTATTGGTAACATGAAAAACTACTGTTTCTTTTTATCTTCAAATGAACACATTTCATCCACATTCCTGATTTACTGGTTGTTTGATCTCATTTTATTCATACTGTGCTTAAGAAAACCTGTGCTTGAATGTAGGAAATATTCTAATGGTTCCTTTATAGATCACACACAGCTCTTTCAGTAATGGTCACCAAGTTTACAGAAATGTCTTCTGTTGCAGTGAACTGGTCATATGCCAAGAATCATATTCTTGAAATTATGCCAAGCATGGTATTCTTGGAATTGCTTCTATTCTGTCATCACAGCCTAACTTACTGAGCAGGCACGTGCTTAGATTGGGAATGGGCTTGAGTTTTCAGCCTCCAGTGAGCACCACAGCCTGGGCAATTCTTAGGCAGGTTTGGTTCAGAGACAGGTCAAGCTTATGCTAACTTTACAGTATATATAAAGATGCAGTGCAGCAGACTGGTAAAATAACATGAATTTTGAAGTCTTAAAGGGGTTTCCAAATAATATAGTTTTCTTTCAGAAGGAAGTTAGTTCCCAGAGGATTTGAGTGCTCAGAACATCAAAACTCGATTTATTTTTCTTTCTATGTATCAATACACGCCCAACATGAAACCTACCCCCAGTGAGGGATACTGCTAGACAGTCAGAAATTCAAGGTCAGGGTGTACCCCAAATACACAATGTAGTTTTATAGAAATTGTTCTAGTACTTTGGTTTTTGTGTATTTTACTTATTTACTTGATATTGCAGTAGTAAGTTTGATGTTTATTTGTACACTGGACATGAGCATACAGGGAAAAAAAAAAAAAAGCCCAAATCCTATGCACTAAATCCACAGGATTTAAAGTAAGGAAAATAGTTTAAAATAAGAGCATCAGCTAATGCTTTCACTTTAGGCTTGGATCATACTCTTGTATTTGACATTACAGAAGTTTGAGACTGATGTTAAATGCCACACAGGGCTACAATAAGTGCGATGGAGAGAGATAAGAATGGCAATCTCAACTACATATTTCCATTATTTTGTGGATTAGAAATGGGCACACCTCTAAATACTTGACTTTTGCTGGGACAGGACCAAAGTACTGACCAACATATGTATATGTGTATATATGTATATATACACATGCACATACACTATTTCTCACATATTTGTGTTTGCAGTTACTAAGATTTGTTCAATAAAGTGTGGCCTACTAGAAACTATTATCTACAAGTCAGCTTTAACTATATTGAAATATTTTGACCTAAAATATTTGAAAATGATTATCCATATTTGAGAAGATGCATGTATTTTTTAATTTTGCTTTTAATGATGTTTTCACAGCTACAGGTTTTCTGTTGTGGGTGTTTGTTTTCCTTCTGTTTGTTGTTGGTTTATTTTGATTTTTCTCCCTTGGCTTTCATTTTAATTTGGATAAAAGAACTTTTTCTCTAATTCATGGGATCTCCTATAATCTGCTAGTCACTAATGCAACAAAATTCTCCAGACACAATTTTGTTGGAGTGCAGTGAATGACTCCTACAGTATTCTGAGTCAAAACATGTTACTAAGCTCTGTTGTGATGATTAGTGGTATGGCAGTGTTTCTTCACAAGCAGCAAATGGTGTGTGTGTGTGTATCTGAAATAAGAGGATTTAACTCTGCTTTTGATGTGAACCCTGGCCTTTAGGCACTGCTAGAATTCCAATCTGTAATAGTTCTGAACATAACTTAGTTATTATTGTTATGCTTTGTATATAAGCAGTACATCAGAAATCTACATGAGCATTTAAGCCCTGAACTTCTGTTAATACTAATGAAAATAAGGCTACCAAAAAGACTTTGTGTTGCTGCCCTTATGGAACCATAGTAAGAATCCCCAGGCAAAGACCAGCTGCCCTGGAGACATACTTAAATCCTTATATCACATATCAATCCAATTGCAAATAATCTGTTTTCACATGTCGATTATCAATTCACTGGTTTTTTTTTTTATTATTTTATTTTAAAGAATCAGCAAAGAAAAGCAGTCTGGAGAAATGTCTTTCATATAAAAAAAAATTAACTGCGTTTTATTTATTCCCAAGGTGGTCATTTTAATAGGTGGTAGTCCAGGAAGTCTGAGGATGTTTTCAGAAAGGTTATCAAACAAGAGTTGCTATGAATTTAATTCATACTTCACACAAGCCTTGAGAGAAATCCACTCTGCTAGTGGAGAGTGAATAATTAACACTAGGGTTTTGAAGTGCCACTGAATGGGACTACCTCTTCTAGTCAGTCTGTGCTGGGTGAAGCTGTTAAAGCAAACTTATTGCCAATACAGTGAATGCTGTAGTGCCACATTCAGATTCTGGTGACAGGGTCATGAAGCCGAGGAGCTGCTGGTAAAGTGGAATGGTAAGAGAGAAGGGAAGACTGGCACACTTCCCAGAAGACTGCATAGTGGTGTCGTCCTTCCTGATTCACATAGACTTTTTGGTTCCTCACAACTGGACAGGACTTTTCCAACTCATGACGTCTTTAATTTCAAAGAACAGTCCTTTAAAGTCTTGAAGTTAATTCATAAGCTTCTTGCTATTTTAATGGTAGGCTTGTATTTTCATCAAAGTCAAACACTTTTATTCAACTAAAAGTTTAAAAGCACTCAGTAAGCATGTAGGCGACAAAACCCCTGAGACAAGGCTGAAACACTCTGCATCATAAACACCATCCTCATCATGATTTCATTCTTGCTGTCTGCATTGGGATCAGCCATTAGTCTTCCATAGAAAATCCTAATTGTATTTTCTCCATTCTTGGTAAGGCTCGGAGGAGGTAAGACTAATCTGATGAATCAGAGGGATTTAGAGAAGACATAAAGCTTCTTTTTATATTTTAAAAGAATAAAAGTATCAGAATAAAAAGAGCTAAAAAAGAACTAGTACTTGAAGACAGAATCTTGTGAAGTAGTTCTGTAAATTTTTTTTCAGTTATAATGAAACTTACAATCTCAAAATACCCTTTTTCAGAACTTACTTTCCAATTGGTCTTAAACATATTTTCTTGAGCCTGAAAAAGAGGGGGAACATTAAAGTTAAAATATTGTCCAGAGCAATCTCCTTCAAAACACTTTTCTTTATACTTCTTGTGACTTTGTTTTTGATAAGACATATTCTCTAGATAAAAGAAGTAGAACACTTTCATTCATGCAATTTCATTTGTTCTACAAGTGGTTTATGCTGCATGCATGTGCATGTAATGCACAGCAAATAGTATAGCCATAGTGTCCCTTTACATGTGTTGCCAGGAGCACAGGTTTCACAACAAAAGAGGGGTGGAATGACACAACAGCAGCAGTTGTGAAGCACAGTGTACCTTAGTTGGTAGATCATTGCAGGCTGAACAGCACAGCCTAACACGAGGGCACAAGCTGTATTCACTGCATGAGGATGGAGGGGCTGCACTGAGAATGTGGCAAGCTGCTGCTCCTACCATAGAGCTTGGATGGTAAAGCCTGGACAGCTGTAGTTGTGCAGAGCATCATGAAAGTGACAGAATCCCAGCAACTGTGTGGTATGGTTTGATGTACTGGTGATTTGTCTACCCAGCAATGCAGGAATTTTCTTGCCATAATGCAGCAATGACTGCATAACGCAGTATGACATGGCAGTGACTGCACTTTGTGGCAGTGCACTGATTCTTTTTGGTTTGCTCTGCTTTCTGTAAACTGATTATTACTTCCCTTTCATGCATTTTCTCATTTACAACTTTCTTCACTGAGTTCACTTAGCCAGTACGGAACCTTTATAAATAGAAAAACAAAAGGGAAATGTTCTTATTTAGAAAGAGAAGCCTGTAGCTAGCATGCTGAAGAATGATTCCATATTCATTTCACAACCTCATCACTTGCTCTCTAAATAGCATGGCCACATCCCATTCACAAAAGAAGAGCAGAAATAGCCTTCTGGTTTATTTCCCCAAGCTGTTATTTGAAGACCTGTGGCATTGTATTCAGAAGTTTTACTTGTAGATTTTGGGTTCACTTTTGTTGTTTTCAGCAATTGCTCCTCTTTGGTTTGGTTTGTCTTTGTGGATTTCTGTGGTTTTTTTGTTCTTTTTCTCTCAACTACTGAAGAGTAATTTGGTGGTATTTATCAGAAATTTAACTGAAAGCTTCAGTGTCCCTAGGCTAGCACACTGACACTTTAATGCAAAGGAGAAAAGTTGAATGATATGATTTTTTTGAGTATAAACTAGATTATCACTAGTTCAGATTAGATGCACAATAGGAAAACACAATGCAGTTTAGTATTATCATGAATCAAGCAAACCACTTCTGTATTAATTTTACTATCTAAAAATATTTCAAGTAGAATCTTTATTTAATCCCTGTACATAGGTGAATGCCATCTTAAGTGCAGAATGAGTGTTCTGGAAGAAAAATCCAACAAAACACAAAATTTAATTGCTTTGGGTTTACAATCTGAGATTTCCATGAGCACCATGTGACTAAGAGATGTAAATATGCACATCTGCAGTTTTCCTCTTATATCCAGTGCCTTTGGATAACTATCAGTCAATGGACAGGATACATAGTCCTCCATACGTGTACAAGGCTTAGTGTCACCTTGACTGCTGTGACAGCAGCGAAGAGAAAGTTACCAGTGCTTGTATTGAACATTATGTTATGTATTTCATGGGCAAAAGGACCGAGTATCACTTGCAGTCTAGGGCTATTTTCTATTTATCATAGTACATATAGCAATTCATCATAGGACAAAACACTGCTGATTTTTAATTCTTGTAACCCTCTTAACCAGCAGTATATCTTGTCCCCATTTTACAGATGGAAAACTCAAACAACTAAAGTACTTGCCACTGGAAATCTGAAATCAGAGCTGGAAAATAGATATAGTCACTCCCAAATTAGGGCTTTAACATTCATAAGGCACTTTGATTGGAACATTAGGAACAAAAGTATGTTTTTATCATAACTTTCATCCACTTTCATCATGCAAACCGCTTCTTCCAAATGGGATCTAGTGGTGTGAACTCACATTTTATTCCAGGACTTGCTATAGCTCCTGGTGCCCACACAGAATAAAAATGGAAAAGTTGCAATGTCCCTCATCTCTCAGAGACAGAAAGTATGACATAAGATAGGTAATGCAGTTTCTACTGTATGTTAAGGAAAATCCTCATAAAATTTTTGGTAGACTACCTTTAAACTGGAAAAGCTTTGTATTACAGAAAGTGATGATTTGAGATACAGCTCAAAGGACAACACACTAATTGTCATACAAGCTCGTATTATTTTTCACCTTAATAAAGAACACACTTGTCTAGCATTATCAGTATATCATTTTAATAAATAGAGCTTTATTTTCAAAATTTGTGGGAAAAAATTCACCTATTAAGCATTTGTTCAGATACAGAGCAAAAACCACAGGATGTGCTTTTCCTCTTTTCAGAATCTGTAGGCAACTGGTTAAAAATTTTTCTACTTAATAAGTACAAAACAAACCACTTGTGCATGAGATACGCTGAAAACAAATGAATTAATTTTAGTACTAGCAAATGAATAACTGTGGTTCTGAGCAAAATCTGTTTTGGTCAGAATAATTCCACTGCTCTGTGCTTGCCAATGTTGCTGCCACGCACTTGGGTTCCCTGGAATGAGGCCATCAATTTCAGCAGTGTAGAATGAAAAGCTGAAGCAAGAAGTGTAAATAAGCATACTGTGCTTTTGAAGAGGTGATCCAAAAAGCCTGGGAAATGGAAAATAGTTGTTATTATGTACTCGTTGTAGATAAAGCAATATATGTTACAATGTCCTAGAGAGTTAACTCATGTGTGAAACCAGGAAGGGTAAAACTACTTTCAGATAAAGGGTCCTTTTCTAAGCTCTCTGAAGTTCTGCCCTTGCATTTTTGTATGTTCCTGTGTTTATCCACACAAATAACCAGGAGGAATGACTCTTGTGTGACGTGGAACCACCCTTGTGCAACTACAGAATCAGGTCCTCTGGCTTTGATCCTGGAAGTTGACGTAAAGTAATGGGGTCTATACATTGGAAAAACAATAATTGGCGAAACAAAGTTCTTCTGAGATAGAAGAATTCTCTTTTGTTGACTAAATCTACTAATTTCAACAGGGCAAGACTATTGTGGAAGGTGACGGGATTAAAAAAAATGGACATTGGTAATGAAACTGCATATTAATTTGGATGACAGCATCATGCAAGGGAACTGAAAGAAAATAATGTGAAATAACAGGAAATACTTTGCTTATGTACTTTAAGCCAGATATTTACACTGGCTTATCTGTTATAATATTCATTATTGTATTTATTTTGCATCGATTATTCATAATGATTGACTATGAATGTATTCCTATTTAGATTTTTATGACTGGTTAATCCCCTAAAATTCTCTCTAATCCATATTTTTTCTTTTTGGAGCATAATGATAATACTCATTATGAAATAAGAAACAGGTGTAGGACTTTATCTTTAGAACGCATCAAGAAAATAAAATGTCTTTAAATGAAATTATACAAATAAATGCATCTCATTTCAATTACTTTGGAAAGTGGTCTTTGTGCTTGTACCAAAAGTAAATCTTTGGTATTTCAGACCAAAATAGTAATCTCAACAGTTTTGGTGTGAGAGTGATTAAGTTCATTTTTATACTTGTGGTATTTTTTACATCTAGAATTGAATCACAGGATTGCTAACTAGAGAATATTATAATTAAAAGAAACCCTAATAAAGCTAAGATGGAAATGACAGGAATAAAGGGCTCAGATATAAAAAGTAAACATTTATACATCTGTTTCCCAGAGGCTGACAAAAGTCCCTCTTTGATGTTGGCTTGGTGCTCTTTCAGACATCTATCAAATATTTTATCAAATATCAAATATTGTGAATCATCAGTATACTGACTATCATTCTGGGGATGGAAGAAGTTATGCTGTAAAATAAACTAAAAAAAAAAATAAGGAGGGTGGTTGAGTCAGATAATAAATTATTTCAGATTGCTCACAAAACAGCTTTTTCTAGCACCATTGGCAATAAGCTACTTAGCTTATTAAACAGCATGCAGCTTAGAACACTTTAAGAATCTTCCGTACTCAAGAATCTCATCTAAAATAATAGATTTACAATCAGTTTGTGACCTTCCCAGCTTTCACGTCCTCTGTTTGTCTTGCTTGTGTTCTGTTAAACAAGAAAAGTGTTGTGACCCATAATTGCAGGCAGATTCACAGCAGGTTTTGAGGAGCTTTTTTTGCCACGGTGTCCGAGCTGTCTCCATCTGCTGCTGTCTTGTGTGCTCCCCACAGGGGGACCTGGCTAATTTTTCAGTCAATTAGCAGAAGGGTTGCTTTTGTTCTCCAAGTGCACCCTCCCGGGCTCCTCTTACACCCTGGACACACTATTCAGATGTTGAGAGTTTTCAAAAAGCATATCATGTTATTTTTTTTCTACTGACCTTTGTGACATTGTTGAGCAAATGCTGTCTCTTGTAGTCATAGACACTTACATTAAATTGTCTAGAACTAACTTTGGAATGGTTTTAATACAAATATTAATGTATATGTATTAATGACTTTTCTTAAATGATCTCTGAAATCTTCTGTCAAAGCCTAGTCATTCCTTTTAATTCAGAATGAACCAGTTGACAGACTAGTATCTGCATCAGGATCATTATTTACTGTATAATTTACTCTTTTAATTGAAAAAAACCAAGTTCCTCAGCAACTGCTTCTGCTACTTACCTTCTAGCAAGGAACATTTAAATGTTGAAGAGAAACTTCAGGTTATGAGCACAGCTCCAGTTTCAGTGAAAAGCACTTACATATCACATGAAAAAAAGAGCTTGAAAGAGTAGGTTTAATTGGGCACACGTATGTTTACACCTCTGCATAACTAGCAGAGGGATAATGCAAACATTATATAGTGGTTGAATCATAACCTGATATTCAAGCTTCTTGTGTATTCTCTGTGTTGCTTTCTATGAATTTTAATCAGGATTTGGCTAATATGCACTCCTTGCAAGACAGAAAATGCTGTTTTTTCAGTATAACAAAATATTACTAGATTTCTGGAAAAAAGTCAGTGTTTTCTTCTGAAAGAATATAGTTGAGCTAACAGAAAGCAATATGCTTTAAGCCCCCAATTTATGCACATTCCATTTGGAATGCTATCTTGCCGAGGTGTCCCTGAGCCTAATCGGCTTCAAGAAATTTCGAACATCAGTTTACGGTTTACATATGATATTCTCCATGTGCTATAGCTACCATTGTATACTGTGGGAGAATATAGAATCCTTCTCTTTAATTTCACTGTCTTATCTTTTATTTGTGATTTCTACCTTGGATGCAAATGCAGATCAGTGAGGGTATTTTTTCTTCTCCTTAGCTCCATGATCACGCTGCTACTTTTTACAGCAGGATATCAAGTGAGTTCATTTTTCTGTAACCTTTCATCTGCCCAGCCTCTCGGCTATATCTTTCTATAGTTAATAAATATACTTTTTCTCAGTGTTAAGCAATAAAATATTCACTGGGTCTGAGCTGGGGTTAACAGATTTCTGAAAATTTTATTGCGTGACAGCCTGTCCTGAATAATCCCCTCAGCTGTCTCATGTTCTGGGGCAGAAATGATCTTATGTGTCACTCTAATAGTCTAGAATTACACTTGTATCACTGTCACCAGCATATGGGGCTGTGTATACCCCTAGGCCCAGCTCCCTCTCTTTCACGGCATTTAAAATGATAACATTTGGCAAAGCCAGTTTTGACAGAAAGTGAACTCTCCTTTCCGCGCCGGTGACAAAGGCAGCCACTGGAGGCCTGACACCGAGCAGCCAGTCATCATACTCTTTGCTGGGTAATGATCGTGGGCTTCCCTCCTCTTAATAACCACCTCGCTGCAAGGGGAGGCTGCAGCGCAGGTCTTCACTTAATTATACAGTCTTCGTCTTAAGTGCTTTATTCATGGGAGGCCTTCAGCTGCTCAGGCCTTATCGTAGCTTTTCTTTTTTTCTCCATGCTGCCAAATTGTACTGATTGCTGGGCAGGCAGTGGGAGAAGGAAGGACTTTGGGAAAATAACAGGCAGGAAAACAAAATGGCTTGGGTGTGCTCACAAGCAAAAATATTTTCGGAACTGCACTTTTGATTACCGTGATAAGTCTATGAAGGTATTGCACTGCTAAAGGTGGTATACGGCCTGAGAGGAGAAAAAAAGGGAAAGATCCAGAATGAAAGAGTAGAAAAGAAAAGAAAAAACCAAAAATTTCCGTCTGAAAGTGAGGCTAGACCCTTAAAGGTCATTTTTAAATACAAACAAAATAAAATGTGACAACTCAGGAACCTGGCTCTTACATGAACCTTTTATGTAGGATTGCTAAACCAACCAGTAGAAATTTATGAAATGAAGAAAGTTCTGCCAGCAGCTGTTCCTGGGAGTCAAGGGAGGACATAAGACATTATTTACTGTTGCCACTATGCAAACTGTATTCATATTTTCCTCCCACGCCCCCAGTTTTAGTTTGGAATTTGAATTTAGAGGATATTCACTTCTTACAGTTTACTTTCACCATTCTAACTGTATGCATGTAAAGGAAGCCCTGACTCATTTCCCCATTTCCCCTTCTCCATAATGCATCTTGTCTGAAACTGTAATAATTCCCAGTAGATATCTTTACTGACATATGGTTTATTCTGCTCTTAGGTAGTACACATTTTAGGATGACTATTAAAAAAAGAATAAATAAACGTTTTTTATTCCCCTCCCCTATCCCACCTATATTAACACAATGTTATCTACAAATATTTTCAGTACTTTTATACTTAGATGACTTTGTCCACACCATGGAAACGCCCCCTGTTGTCATGCTGATATCCAGGTGTTTATTTTAGAAACATCTGGGGAAGGTTTTCAGTTTTCTTGAATTCCTGTTTCAGAAAAGAAGAGCTGTCTTGAGCTGTCTTTCATTTCCAGTTTACAGTGAAATGTGCTCCATAATATGGAGAAACGAGCAATGGTCTGGACCACAGCATTTTCACAGAGATCTGGAGAATTGATTAATTTCAAAAAGAAAAGGATTAAAAAAAATATTGTCCCAGAAAATTAACTTGTGAGAGTGTTGGATAATAATCTGAACTGTTTGAAATTTGATTTCAACCAAATTCCAGATCTTTTGTGTTTCAGTCAATTCTCTTTCTACAATGGCAATCTCTTAAGGCTTACCACTGCACAACCTGAAACCCAATGATATGGCTGCATGAAGCGTAATGCTCAATGACCTCTTTTGTAGGACTATAGAGATCTCATTAACATTAATACCATTTGTGGAGAACCTTAGGACAATGGGAAGCAGAGCTTTAAAAAACATGCATTCACCCACAGATGTGCATTGAAATTTTAAAGACATGTACTGGATTGTTAGGAATATGCACGCTGAATTTTAAGCAAATCCCTGAAGTTTCTAGTGCCACTGTTCAAGCACTTCATTCTCTGTTATGTGCAGTGACTTTCATGAACAGTTTAAAGCAGTGATATGAACTATTTGCCTGAAACAACTCTGCACTCAAACTATGGATCTCCTGACAGCTCTGTCATGATTCTACCCACTGAGACACAAGCAATCCCTCTCCCTGGCCACAAACACACTAGCTCTTGTTATTGTGATCAATAATCCTTAGGTAGCTGTTAGGCATGGAGTTAGGATGTGCATGACTTTAAACTTGGATCCTCACTGCTCTGTCCAGATGCTTGATCAAGCTCAGTACATCTACTGTAAAAAGCCATATAATGACTGTAGGTATGATCCTTTGTGTTCCATGTAAACATTTCTTCCCTGTCCAATAGAGAAAGTGGTAACTTCAGGTTAAAATTATATATCCCTGATTTATCATTTCTGTTAACTTCTGGCTGCATATGATTGTGTATGTGCATCTAAACACACACGTGAATGCTTATATATAGAGATGCACACACCCACAAACACATGTGAAAATATATAAGTATTTATGGAATTCTATGCTGGGTTCACTAATTTAACACTGTTTACATGTGTCTTAATTTGGCTCTGCCTGGTAGCATTTTCAAATCATTTAGTAGTTGATGTCAGTAATTTGTTGGCAATGCTGATGTTCAGTGGTGGGCAGAGAGGAAAACAACAGTGAAGAAGAGAAACTTGGTCAGGTTACAAGTTGCTGATAATGATTTTAAAGAAAATGAGCCCCATCTGGCAAGTATATAACCATACGTGCCCAGATAAATGGAGCTTTATATACTACTGTATGGAGACAGTGACTGTAAGAGGTTCAGTCTAAGTGGCTAGGGATCTAAATTATCTAGTGGGATCATTTTTCTTCATGAGGAAGGTCTCATGTCTAAGGCAAGATGGTATCATTCCACGATGGATGCCTATAGACACAGAGAAGTTCATTACTCACCCCGTTAAGTGATGATGAAAGAGCAAAGCAGAGTTAAAGAGATGTAGGGGCTTGGTTCTGCCTATGTGTCTGGTCCAAGAAGAGTTAGCAGTCCTTCACTGTGAGTTTTGGTCTCAGTGTTGTTAGTTTTTCTGTGAAAAGAGAAACTCTTGGGTTTTGTCTTCAGGATTCAAACCACGGCATTTTCAGCTGGATTGTTCAAGACAGCAAAAAAGTTCTATTAAGTAGTGTGTACAAAGTACAAGAAAGTAGCAGGGGAAAAGGCAGAACTGTGAACCATGTAAAAAACTGCATTTTCACACATTCTGATGTTCATCTGTTAAAATCTGTGCAGTATTTTAGAATTCAGTTACATGAAAAAAGGATGCTTATAAATTATTTCTAAGCTTTATGGAAATTTTGTCTTCTTATCCACTGTTGCAGCATCCAAAATTCTTAAAAAAGAATCAAGCCAAGCTCCTAAATGCCATGCTTACCTGATACCCATGATTCCTTCCAAGCAAGCATCCTATTGGAGAATCTGTTACCACATCAGGTAGAAATGACCATACACATGTGATTATGACAATCTAACTATCATAAAATTAGTTGCCAGATTTATTTTTAAAGATTTTTGCATTCAATTCAGAGTATAAGCACAGCTGAACATATGGACCACACAGCATGCCACACTGTCTCACATTCATATGTTCAGCGGCTAAGGCACTTTTCCTTGCAAAATTTGCAAAATCCACTGCTTCACCAATTAGACTTTTATTTATATTTGTTCTGATCAACCATTTTTCTAATGGGATGACCTCATAATCTCAAATTTTAGAGGAGAAAATTTGAATAGTCACATGGATTAGTTCCATAGGATTTCTCAGAAGGTCTTATCAATACAGATGTACGTCAGATTGTTTTACTCAGAAAATCTCATTAAGACTGGGGCATGCCAAAAAAGTTATTTTACCTGGCAGAGTAAAGAAGTTATAATAACAAAAGATGAAAATAGACCCCTTTCTGCTCTTTTCCCTCAGATAATTTTCTGTTTAAGGTACAAAGCAGGTATTTTAGAAAATTTGAGGTCTATACTTGGCACAATAATTGACATTCTGAAGAACCTCAGCTACATGGTTTAGCTTCTGCACCTTTTTCAGGAGCAAACTGAGGAGTTTATTTCTCTTTTTCTTCATTTGTTTATACTGTGTTTATTTGGATGTTGTTGTTTAATAAGTGAATACGTAGTATCTGGCAATATTATAGGGCAGTAAAGAGTGTGAGAAGAGTGTGGGGCAATTGCAATCAATCTTATTTTTGTCTTCTATTTTGTCTTGTTATTTAACATGGGAGAAAAAAATTGTCTGAGGGGAAGCTGGCTGGTTTGGTTGGCCATGTACTCAGAAGTCACATTCTTCAATGCATAGTGAGGATGATGGACTTGGATCAGAATAAATTACAGTGCCAGAAAAACAATTTAAAAAAAAAAATTAATGAGTGCTCAAAAAAGACAAGGAAGTAATCTTTAGAGACAAGAAATGAGATTGTACACTCTCCACATTCTAATTTTTGACTGGAATGTGAGGGTACAAAGTTGTCATATTGTGAATATTAAATTCTGTGATAATATCACATATGAGTAATTTGCTTTGGCCTTGTGCACATTGAATTAAACTGTATGAAGTACAAGCTCGTTGTAAATTCTTGTAAATATCATTGTGCCAGCCTTTTTGATCCTCTATATGCTGGAATTTCTTAAGCAAACTTAACAGTTTCCCAGTGTCATGTAATTTGTATTCACGTTTGTGTATGAGTTAAATCCTCGTCCTTTCATGGATGAACCTCAGAATTTTTTTCCAGCTATTTAATATATCAAATATCCATTACCTTGTAACATGGAATTATGGTAACAGAAGTTAGACAGACAAGATGCAAATGGTTACACAACAGTAGAGGGAAATAAAGTTTTGATTTTCAAGGTTTGTTGTATCTGACTGGTTCAGAATATGTCACAGTTTCTCTATACCTGATGAGAATTCCTTATGCTAGTATGTCATATCTCTACTTGAACCAAAGCAATGATCCAGGCCATAATAGGAATGATCTTGGAGGAGAACTACAGTGTTAGGACCACTTCAGATTGGGTGAAGTCATAGTCACTTGAGTCAGAATCAAGTGTATGAGGTGTAATGGTGACTGAAGCTGATGAATGAGTGGCCATTTAAATGTGTTCTATTTGAAAGGAAGAGAAAGGTATGTGTAGAACACAAAAATAGAAATGCTTTCTGTGGCAGGAGATTGGACCAACAACTATGAGAAACAGCTGCTAATATGGCTGGAAATAGTTGTCTGGTTTTTTTCATGATCATATGAAGTTTTGCTGCTACTGTGAGAGTCATGAGAACATTGTTTCATTATACCATGGGAACTAAGGAAAGAGAAAGAACAATAGGCCTGTTTCTGTATCAGGAAATAGAAGTGCTGCAAAATATGATATCAGATACAGCATTGAAAAGAAAGAGTTCTAGCTTATGGGTACCAATATTTGTCCACAGAAAGCAAAAAGAAAACTACATAAGCATTTCAGGAAATAGGAGAAGCAAATGTCATTTTGTATTTAAGTCATACTGGTTATGAGTATGGTTAAAATTTATTTGTGTGTTATCATGTCCACTAAATGGCTTTAAATAACAGGTGTAAAGTAAGCTGGCAAAGACTGAAGGAGTTAAGAAAGATGATCCATAATATCCATAGTAATGTTTTCTTTTAATTCAAGTATGTTCTATTTGTTGTCACCTAGAAAGTCTTTCAGAAAATATCAGAAAAGCATCTGGAGATCAATATTACTAAAGGTTGCCACAGAGGTTTGACTCATCTTATGGTGTTCCCTTAAAACCAGTCTTCAACATCATTTTTTTAAAGCATTTTAACTGCTTTAAAAAAAAATGTAGCGAAGTAAAATATGACTCATTATGAAATTCAGTATTAGTCTCAATAACTGTTTGTGTGAACATCTGACATCCATTTTCTACTCAGTAAAGATGCTTAGCAAGGTAATTCAATACTTATTCTTACTATTCCCTTGTCTCTTGCCAGGTCATGTCAATGGCAAATTGAACCTCAGTAAGGAAAAGAACACAAAAAACACCTTGAAGAAAAGAGAGTAGCCATAAAAAAATTATAGACAATGGAACCGATAAATAAGGCCCAAACACTTTAATGTCTCAATGGAAGAAAATAATCTGAATCTATCCACTGAATTTAGTATGACTTACAGATGCTTTTATGAGTGACTGGATCTGAGCTAATATATTCTGTTGAAAGATGAAGTATATGGCTTATACTCCTCTGTGTTATTGCCTCTATTCTGGATCAGAGTGAACTTTTGCTTGGCCAGGTTGACAACAGGCAGATTGAGGCTGGTTCTGTTTTCATCCATCCATGCAAACATGCCTGCTGACACCTTTCAAGAACCGAACTTCGTGTCTGTCATATGATCATGTCACAGTTCAAGTCATCCTTTATCTGGCAATGTATTTGATGTAGTACCATTGTATTTTAAATGGTCCATGAATATGACAAAAACGTTATATTTTCTTCAAAGTAAAATAAAATTAGCAGGGTACAGGCTACACCAGAAAAAGAAGAAAACAACAAAACAAAACCAAAAATCAAAAACAAACCGAAAACAAAACACTGTAAAAAACAACAGAAAAATGTTCACTAAGTTAGTATTACTCTCACACATCTGGGAAACTGTCTTTGGCTTTCCACTGTCACAGGCATTTTTAACAAGTAGGATAAGCAAAGGCTCAGCATCAGGATGAGAGATAGGACAGGTTTCTATTGCATTCTATTCTTCAGGCATTCAAATCTGATGTCTTTAACCTGTGTTTTTTATGATCAAAAAACTGTCTTCTGCTTCCTGGTGAAAAGCATCACAGTAAGTCTCTTAGTGGATATTTGCAAGTTTGCATAAAGATACTTCTTCAGGAGAACTGGAGAGCCATTTATAATATTCTTTGCTAAAGTCTTCAAGACATTGCTTCTGTGTGTCTGAACCTCCAGTACTACATGGGTGCCATCTTTCCTGTGATCTTGTTTAGATAAGACTCTTCATGACCAGGTATCTTTTCCTGTTCCTGTCATTTCCTGTCAAGGTTTTGAGAATCATAGCAATGTCTTAATTTCTGCTGCTGCTTCTGTCAATGGCTTTTATCTGTTCTGAGGCTGAGAGAGACATGAGAATGTTTTGCAACAATATGAAACTATTTCAGGCATTCAAAGCACCTCAACTGAATTTTTGGTTTCCCATTTATTCAGAATGCAATGTGAAAGCTAGAGGTCTTGAAAAGTACAAACCAAGCACCAGTAATTTTCACCTGAACTCATTCAAACTGAAGCCAGCAGGTTTCAAAGAGCTCTAATAATTACTGAGAGACTTAGCAAAGGCTTGTCTGATCCTATATTTGTGACTTAGTACAGCATTCTAACCTGCTTTCACACTCTCCGTAGCTAAATTAAGAGCTCTTAGACAATGATGGATGGCAAGTCTGCCACACTCTGACTTTAAAGAAGTTGAAATAAAGTACCAGCTGGAAAGAAATAATGGAAATGTGGATGGGCTGTTCAGTACACATGTAAATGTAAATAACACATATGAGGGACAGTGGAACTGAAAAGAAAGGCTTTAAGATATGTTTCCATATCTTCCACATAAGGTCTTGAAATTCCAGGTTATAGACCAATAAATATTATTACAAGAAATAAAAGTTTTTGTAACATATAAAGAGAATTAGTATATATCCATAATAGAAACCATAAGAGGTATAATGGATATGATTCAGATACATGTAAAAGCTCATGTAGCAACCTTTGAAGACAATTTTTGTTTTCACACAGAATGGCACAATCTGATAAGAACAAGAAAACACAAACCTTAGGAGGAACTTGTGCTTTTCCCCTTTTCTGTTCTCTGTAAAGGTGATTATGATACTTCATACAGTCTGACAGAAAACAGCTGAGTTAGATGTTAGATTTTAGCCAAGTGTTAGTATACATTTGCCCAGAAAGACTGACTAGCAGGTGATATGTTGGACTGCTGTGTCTGCTACCTAGCCTGAATACATCTTGTAATCATCATCTTTCATTTTTGGCTGCACTTCTGTCATGAGTTCTTGTGGTGTTACAGGTACTGCACTCCCATTTCATGGCTTTCCCGTTGCTGGAAACCTTCACCCTGGGACTGGCAAATTGAAATCAGTTTTTGTTCTGAGTTAGTATCAGTGAAGATACTTCAGATTTTCAGGTGCTGTGTGAGCATCTAAATGTTGTAATAATTGGCATGTTACAAAACCAAGGATCCTACCCTGACCTCAGATGTTTGGAGGAGTGTGACTTGAAATGCTTTAACTAAGCCTCAACTACCCTGCAAGTCTGCATATATCTTCCCAAAAATAGTCTTGGACATAATATTTGGTCACAGCTGAAAAGAGGCAAAGAGCAGGCAATTAGAAAAATGTGGCAACCTTCTGAATTACTTTAAGTACTCTATAAATAAGCTACTGAAAGAAAAATTCACTCTTTATTTATTTACTTACATAATTAATTAATTTTACTGGATCCAGACATGTACCATATAGACTGAATTTACAAAAAAGTGACATACGAACTGCAAATAACAGAAAAGAATCATAATCAGTAGGGTAGATAGTGTGTTTAAAACTATAAATTCTGTTATGGAAATATATGTAAATGGTTCTATAATGTCTTTAAGACTTAAGTTCTGAGACACAAACCATTTGGAGTACCATTTTTTTTTTTTTTCAACCGCAAAAAAACCAAATGCTCCCGTTGCGTTATAAAATGAGTCGTCACAGACATCTAACCTTGAACAAGAGCTGATTGATTAGATCTGAATCCAGCTGGATAGCACTACCTTGCTTATACAAAACCAGTTCTTTTTTTTTTTATTTTTTATTATTCATAGGTTACATCAGTTTTTAAAGTATGACTTTTGAGGCCACATCACCACTGGAAAAAAAATCTGTCATGTTTCAGAGTTCAGGAAACATTACTGAGAACTATTTTGTGTGTCTTTGTTGAACTAAGACATTATGTTTTCAAAAAAAGTCAAAATAGGAACTGAATTCTGTTAAGAAATACAGTGATCTGTCATAGAGACTCAGTAAAATGTGATAAGGGAAGATTTATTTTGCATTCTGTATTTAAATAATGTACTTTTTTGAACATATAAATCTAATGCCAGTTTTCTGCCTTCTGTGGAAGAGACTGTGATCAATTTCTCTCTGCTTGGGTTCTGGACAGACAGTATGCATCTGTTGAAAATTTATTTGAATACCTGGATGCATGTATATCCTGATTAAACACTAATAGACACAGTGTAGCCATCCTGCACAGGCACACTAATATGTTTGCTAAGCTGATCAATAATAAGATTGATCAGTCTTTTGCTCGGCCAAGTTAATCATGGTATTGATCAGCTTAGCAAACACATTGCTTTCCTTGTGCAGTATTACTGTACGAGGGCTCCTCTCCACCCCCATCAACTGGACATCAGGAGATTTCAGAAAATGAAATATAACCACATTTTCTACCGTAAGTGCTCCTATTCCTTCAAGCCCATCTTCTACAGATAGCTAAAACATTTCATGATTAAGGTGTTTAGACGCCTTAGCACTGTCTTGCAAGATTGAGCATTGTTAAAAACCTGGGGAATTTCAGAATCTTTTTTTTCTAAGACATAACATACTCAGCACAGGCTATGGCTATAATAAGGCCCTCGTTCTGGCATTAAGTATTTGAGATTTCCTTATTCTATATGAATCCTTTAAAAGCATCTCTCATATTAGAGGCTCCAGGCTTTCTTAAGGGAAATTACTGAAGAGAAAACTTCAATAGAATCAGAAGATGTGGATCTTGGGGTAAATTATTAGCACAATGTTTGAATTTTTAACTCTGGAACAATATAACAAGACATTCAATAGTTTCAAATTAACATTAAAAAAAAATTCACAGTTATTTTCCTATAGGTAGTGTTAAAAAAGGCACTCAGCTATCAAAACAGGTCTATTTTATTTAAGCTATACCTCTCACACTTATTTTATAAAATAAATTCCCTACTGCAACTACAAAACAGCGTTGAAATGGTTGCTGTTTTCTGATATCATATATCCATATGTACAAATGGCTACAAGTATTCATGAGTACCATTTTTTCATGATGTGCTATCAAGGGTAGATGTGATTGGAAACAAGAGCATCTCAGAGCAGATATTCAACAAATGGAAACTGGATTTACTCAACTGAAATTTTTCTTGTACATTTCTTCGTAGGTGATACCAAAACACCATTCTACACCATTCTTTGGGACATAAGAAATCATAATAGGAAATTACTGATCTAAGGTATAAGTAAACTGGCGAGAAGTTAGAATTACTGGGGAAAGATGCTATAGTACAGAGTATATTGCTAGTTTGAGGTAGAGATTGAACCTTATAAACTGTGTAAACTGTGCATTGCATGAAATTAGGTGATAGGAATCTCATGCCAAAGTTTTCAAACCCTCAGTAGGCTTAGTATGATATGAGAATGTTCGAAAACACCCAAGAAATGTGATCTCCCCGTAATTCATATTGTATATATTGTTCTTGCTTCAGTCTCTTTTATGTGGTCTCTGCACAGCCCTTGAAGACCTATAAAGTCTTGTTAGCTGCTTAATTTCTGGTTAGTCTTAATTAATTTTTGTAAGAGTCTGTAATCAAAGATTTCAACCTAAGAGAGGTAATTTCTTAAAGAGTTAGTAGACCTATTTGGCCGTAAAAACTTCAGTATCATGTCAATTTATGTTTTGCAGAGCTCACTTTCATGACCATATAATTGGAAATAGAAACAACATTTTTTAAAAGCATTGTCACATTTTTAAGGTTTGAAAACATTAGTGCAAGACTGAATTTGAAAGTCTGAAGGATCTACATCTCCTATTAATGCCAACTCAAATCCTGCTTGACAATGTAGAAAATTTGGTTTATCTGACTTTGGTTGGCAAACAAAAAAAAGACCCCAAAGCCACTAGCAATGATAAAATGCCAGCCTAAATTAAAAGAAATAACAAAGCCTGACTTTTGATTTAGTAAATGCCACCAGGCTATTATGAGTGAATTTAGCCTATATGCAGGTAATCACTATGTTGTTATGATCAGAGAGTTTTTTAGGGGTAGGTAGATTATGTGATTTTTTTCATCAGATAGAGAAAGGTGCTAGACTAAAATGCCTAGAAGTACAATCTTGTATCCAGTCTTTGGAAAACACAGACTTCTCTCACTGTCCTGTTTATGCATCTTAAATTTAACTCACAAGATGAAAGAGGAGCTTCATCCATATTTAAACAACAAAGACGCTAATGAATGAACAGCAGCTAAAATGAGTAGTTTCACAGAAAAAAAGGGGGTTTATATAACATTAAAGAAAATAAATTGCTAGTCTCAAGTCTTTCTTTTCAATATTTTTCTAATATTTTAAACTGGAAGCTTTTTGTGGTAAGCTGCTCAGGTTGCTGTATGTGGGTTGGGCACAGAAAAAGAAATGTCTGCTTTACTCTGACTGACATGTAAAGGTGACTTTTAAATACACCTTCTGCAAATGAGGTGTATTCTTCTTCTTTCTTCCTTTCACTCTGCAGCTGGCTGTGTGGCACCTCTATCAAAAACATGGAGGGCCTGGGACTACAAAGAAGGTCATTTGTAATGAGGAGAGGAGGTGGAGTCTAAGCTGTGGGTCTCATACTGGCATTGCCAATAACTACAGCCTAGAGAAAGAAGGTCACAGTGCTGCAGGGCCCTGACTGTAAATGGTGCTTCTATCGCTTTAAAGACTACATAATTTCATTCCACTTAAGTCAGCAGACTGGGAATATGTGTAATGATCTTCTCTTCACCCTCCAGGGTCTGAGTAAGAATGGTTCCAAGACCAAGTTTTCTGGCTTCCATAAAGATTTCAAACGCAGGGTTTAAATCTGTGTGCAAGAATACTGAAGGTGTTATTAACGCTTGTTTGAGCTTTAGGAATGCCCTTTGACATCCTCCATTACTATTCCAAGCAAGTGGTATAGGTATTTCAACTTAAATAACTGAAACCAATTCTTGCTTTTACAGGAAGTCTGAAGAGATAATTTTAACACTACCTTGACTAAATGAAGGAAAGTTAAGTGGTCCATTTAAAGAATACCTCACCAAATATTTCTGGTTTTTTTTTTTTCTTTTTCTCTTTTTTTTTCTTTTGAGTGACACAAATGTCTTTTCCCTTTTTTCATTTTTGCAAACCTGATGATTTTTCTTTTCCCATATCTATTTAAGAAAAAAAAAAATCCTGACCTTACTTTTTAGCATTCTGAGACTTATTCTCCACAACATCTTTGATAGGAAATTTAAGGATTGTGACTTTTTACTTCTCTTTTGTAAAATATCAATACTTTATGCTGAATCTAAGATATCCCTGGAGGACAAGGAAAAGGTTACAGAGAGAAAGAGAACTCTGAACATTTCCTGGGCAGAGGCTAAATGTTGAGATACCTTATTCTACATTTGGAAACATGTTCATTTAGAAGAACTGTCTTCCATCTTTGAAATTTGACTATGTTTTTTAATAAATATGTTTATTTTTGGGATAAAACCAGCAGAAACAGTGTTCCACTATGGAGTCTGAAAACCTTCTGGATCATTTGACAAGATACCAGATGCTTATTTTGTGCAGCTTGCAAGACTTTATTGTTCACTAAAAGACAAATTTCACCTCCAGGTCAAAAAACCAGGGGCACTTCTGTGAAGTGACAAGAGACAGGTACATAAACTCAAGCAATTAAACTGAGAATAAAATCTGAAGCATTATAACGATGTTTATTCACTGTATATCATGTACCAGGGGCACATCAGAAACTCCCTTCTCCAGGGACACAAAGAGTAGGAAGAAGTAACCAAGCAGGGCTGGATTAGAATGGTCATTTCCCAGTGCTGTACCCTGGATTTACTCCTTTCTGATTTGAAAAAAGTAAATAGAGAATCAATCAAGCCCTCTGTTTTTAGCAGGTATTAAAAAATGTGCAAAACAACAACTTTTTAAGTCACACAGTTTAGTTAGATGCCATGCATTTTTTTCCCCTACAAAAAGTCTGGAGAAGTTCATTATTCTTGATGTAAGCTTCAGCTTCGCAAACACAATATGCTGGGATGCACAACATGACTGTCCACTTTCTGAGTTAAGCTGTCATGTAAATATGCACCAAGAGGCACCAGGTCGAGGGAAAGCTGACCATGAGCCAGCAGTGCCCTGGCAGCCAGGAGGGCCAGCCCTGTCCTGGGGGGCATCAGGCACAGCATGGCCAGCTGGGCAAGGGAGGGGATTGTCCTGCTCTGCTCTGAGCTGGGGCTGCCTCACCTTGAATATTGTGTGCAGTTTTGGGTACCACAATATATGGACAAAAACGTTGTTGGAGAGTATCCAAAGGAGAGCAAAAAAGATGGTGAAGGGCCTTGAAGAGAAGCTGAATAAGAGCCTGAGATCACTTGGTCTGTTTAGCCTGGAGAAAAGGGGATCGAAGGGAGATCTCATTGTGGTCTTCCACATCTCATGAGGGGAAGTGGAGGGGCAGGTACCAGTCTTCACGCTCATGACTAGTGACATGACCAAGGGAATGGCCTGAAGCTGTGCCAGGGGAGGTTTAGGTTGGATATCAGGAAAAGGTTCTTCACCCAGAGGGTGGCTGGGCACTGAAACAGGCTCCCCAGGGGAGCTCCCAGCACCAGCCTGACAGAGTCCAAGAAGTGTTTGGACACTGCTATCAGACATGTGGTATGACTCTTGGGGTGTCCTGTGCAGGGCCAGGAGTTGGACTTGATGATCGGGATGGGTCTCTTCCGACTCAGCATATTCTATAATTCTCAAAAAAATTGTGTCTGATATCGATGGCTTTAATTCCTCCTGAAACATAAAGATGACAATTAAAATCTGTCTCAACTAATGGAATAGATGAACATTCCAGCAAATAGCATGCCTATGTAATTGATTTATACATAATCTCTTGATTCTGTGCAGCACTCAGCAGGACAGTTAATAGCACAGACTGATTAAAAAAGGTTATACGTTTGCTTGAATTCCATAGTCCTCCCATCAAAATGGGGAAGCAATGTGGAAGAAGTAGGAAGAAAAATAACTACCCCCTTTAAAAACTTCTCTCCCTAGCTGAAGAGTGCTTTGGGTTTTAGTTTGAGGCTTCTGGTGGAACAAAGTAGAGAAATATCAAAAGCCTTGGCTAATTTCAGGGAATTCATGTTACATAAAATAAGGAGCCAAGCAATGACTATTTTTTCTTCCTGTTCAGTTACATGAGATATTTTCCTCTGTATTTTCCTTGCACATCAGCTAATGACACCCTCAACCCCTGAAACAAACAGAAGTATAGTAAAGAATATTTCTTTCATTCAGTTTAGTTGTCTTATATAGTTAATTAATGGCTCTCTTATTCATTAATAGCATAGCTATCACAAAACCATATTAATAAGAACTTAATATCACAAACCACCATATTTTATCTATTTGTGAATATCAGCTTCGAATAATTTAGTTTAAGTAGAAGTAGGGTAACAGAAAAAATAAAATCCATTGCATAGTGGATTTTTTTTTTTGAAGAATATTGTAAGTAGAAAGCAGTTTAATCAATGAACAAATAAGTTTGAATTAAACCCAAAATATAAAAAAACACAAACAAACCAAATGTGTGGTTAATTGTCACAGTCCCCAAAAATATTCCAGACAATATGAGGAAGTAATTTAGGGAACGATTGCCAAGAGTTGTGCAGATACCAGTAAGCAATAAACTTAAGAAACTTGCATGGTTATGGAGTTCCTGGATTTGTATATTATGCCAAACAGTCAACCATTTTCCATAAATATGACAGAAAAATCATGGCAAAAATCTAAGCATCACTTCCATAATAGTAATGAAAGTTCAAGAATCTTGCTAAAACATGGAAATAATAATTTAATGAAAACAATGTTATTCTACTTCAATGTACAAAAAATAATTAATTGAATGAAACATATGAATAAGGTTTCTTAAATTAATGTGGAAAAATAATTGTATTTCATAAAAGTTTAAAATGTACAAAGCTGATGAGTTCAGGAAATAGTTATGGGCACAGTAAAAGATGAACAATTAGTAACGTTTGTATTTGTTCTAAAGAGAAAAATGTCATGCATTTTTCACAAATCTTTGGTATCTGTTTGCAAACAAGTTTATAATTTTTAGTGTTTGATTTATTACTACATTGAGGAAATCCATTAAAACCTTTAAATACCTTTATTCTTTCTTTTGCTTGACATGAGCAGTAGTTTTTTATTCAACTAAGTATTTCAGTTCCATATCAGTAAGGCTCTGCAGGCTGGAGTAGCTGTAAATCACACCCAGTAAACTCAGAATTCTTAGAAAGGCTTTTAAAATTGGTTCTAATCAATTATACTAACAGAAAATTATAGAAATGTTTTGTGAGAATAGTACAAATAAGTTTATGCTTTTTCATTTCTTCTAAATTTTAAAGTAAAGGAGGTATTTATGTTGATGAAAGAGTCATTATTCACTTTAGATCATGAGACTTGACTTCATAGCTTTGCCTGGGTTGTCTTCTGAGCAGCTGCAGAAATTAATCCAGAGCATTACATTTTCAGAAGCTTTGGGAGAACTATTGAAAACTATCCATTAATTACTCTTGTCACATGTAGTCAATTATGCTCTAAATGACCAGAAACAAACTTTTCAAGAAGTTATCATGTAGAGGATACACTGTAATAACAAATTGGTGTGGCCTCAAAATTAGTTTGATAAGGAACTATGGACAACACATTGTAAATACATTTATCACAAATTGTCACAGATGATGAAGTAAATCATTTGCTAGTCCTTTGCTGATTGGTAACAATGCTAAACTATGTTTTCACATAGATAAGAAAGATAGTCTCCCAGTTATTTTTATTTTTTTTTAACTTTTAGATGGAAGTGTAATATTTCCAGGCTTCCCAGGTTATTTACATTGCATGAATTAGTCTAATATGTTCTCTAATACCAGGAGGATCCAGAAAAAAAAATTCAAACATCTTAGAAGAATAAAATCAGTATGTAGGTTGCACTCTTTTAGTTTATTCTTTTCCTCTGAGGGTCTTAGTTTAACAAGGTGTTCATACACCACTTACAGCAAATTTCTTCCTGGACATTCATTAATATACAATATTTTTTATTTTTTTTTTAAATTCCTTTCTTTCTTCTTAGAAGAAGCTGGATCTTGAAGTATTCCAGGTTCATCCCCCAGCCCTTCCCTCTAGACTCTCTCAGTCTAGGCAATTTCTGGAAGTATTAGTGGCTAACTGGAGTAATCTGTAGATATTTCTTCCCAGTTTACTCTGTCACAATTCACTATGCAAAAATTCACAGGAACAGTCATGTGGGAGGTGTGTGAGTAACCCTTGTAGTCCTCTGCAAAATTTTCCATAGATTATCACCTTCACTTATTCTGTTTTTCAATAATCAACAACTAAAGGGACAGTTGAGAGATTCAGGATGTTCTGCCTCCCCTCAGATTCACACATGTAGCTCCCAGTCAGCCAGTCATCTTCACCTTCTTGTTTCTTCCATGAAAAGCCTTTCCACATTGCTGAGGGATTTTTTTCTCATGGTGTAGTCTGAGCCCTACAGAAGGAAAAAAATATTACATCTGGCTGAAGAACATTTGACCTCCACGTTAAAGCCTTGGTAAGGTAATAGAAAAATGCTCCATGAATATCTGACTCCTCTAGTTCTTGTCTGTGAGGAAGACCTCTTTGTTCACCCTCTTATTTCCTGTTAGATGAACACAGCTCTAAATAAGAATTCAAAAATCTGAAATAGCTTATTTACACTGACATAAGGGTGCCGTCATTCTAAAGGGACTTTGCTCAAGTTTCACACAGACATATTAAAAACTGTTATGCTTAATTTATTTTTATCAAATTTTTCTTCTGCAGGTGCTTTTGTTAGTCTGTAAATACCTCCTAGCAAGAAAATCCACGACTTCAATGGCCTTGGATGTTCCAGTAAAAAGTGGGGAATATGACCAGGAGGATCCACAGGAGATACTTGTAGTTTGTAGAAATAGGTTAAATTCCTTCCACATGGGTCATAAGAAAACAATCACATTCTCATAACATCAAGCTTAAAGCCCAGTAGAGACTATTAAATCATCTAATACGACTTCTCATATATCACACCCCTTTAAACTTTTCTTCAGTTACACCTATAATGAATCCAAACAATCATGCTTAACAAAAACATATTTACAAGAAAGACCTGAAGATAGATGTTGGGTCGATCATTCTCTACTTGTGTTAGTGCAAGCCAGGAGGACAGCTGGACTTTGAAGTGCAGGGAGCCAGCTGTGAGGGAGAGGGAAACCAGGAACACCAGCAATGGCTGCCTCTGATTGGGATTTTGTTTTATTGCTCTCACCAAAGCCATTCCACTTCTACCATATAACTTTACAGTTTGTTAACCTCAACGTTAAACCTTTCTGCCAAAGTTCTCATTTAAATAATTTTTGAATTCAACTAACATCCAATTTTTTTTTTAATTTTTTTTTTTTTCAGTATAAGGGTCTTCCAGACCTGTGAGGTTTTCCTGGTATTCCAAGATTAATTACAAATATGATAATTGGACTATGAGTGCAATAGGATAGCTTTAAAAAATACCCAAAGGGATTTTTTACCCCTTACCCCATGCCCCTGTGCTCGTGTCATTTAAGCTGGATGATTTAAAATGTTTATTCCTGCTAGACATATTTTGTCATTTGCTAATGGATTGGGAAGTATAGAATAAAATAATATTTATTGAATGTTTTGTTTTTTTCAGCATCACTATTGACTCCACCTCAAGGAAATGTTGACAATTCACAAACCAGGGCTCCTGCTATGAGTAGTGCAGTTCTTGTACCATAATACTCAGTTTTGGCAGCTAGGTACAAACTGCAAATTTGGGGTAGTCCTGCAAAGAAGTTATCTAAAAGCACAGAATCAATAGTAAGAAGTATTCTGCTATCCAAATGTCACTCACGAAGGGGAGATCTCCCTGACCCTTGGTATTTGATTTGTCTGTCAGTGCCCCAGGAAAGCTGAGACCCTTGTGACCGATCATCTGTCAGTGTCCTGTTATGGGATCCTTCACTGAGCAGGCCCCTAGATCCAGGGCTGGTTCAACTGACTTGTTTGGGGACACACAACAACAGCATGAGGGAGACCCCTCAATGGGTCTTCCTGCTTTTTTTGGATCTGTTACCCACTGCTGGCAACTGATAATGCCTGTGAGGGACTCCCACTAACAGTTTATGGAATAACACTCTTCATTGATACAAAAACATGATAGGTTAAGGTTCAAGGATTGCCAGTAGTATCTGACTGCAAAAAGTGTATTCAAAGCAATGCACAGACAAGCCCCAATACCCAATAAAAGCATTCAGTGTGCAAAGAGTTGTTCTTACCAAATTGGCAAGAACCTATTTTTCTAATGGGTTCTGTTATTTTTTTAATAATGGAAAAATGAGTATTTTCTATGGGGGAGAAAAGAGGTTCAGCCCATTGACTGATCCCAGTAGCTACAGTGGAATCTTCCATAACATTTCCCCATTATCAAGTTCCCTTTATACTATCTCATTATGTTTAGGTTGTGCTTGAGGGACTCTAATCATACCTACCTTTGTTACTGATTGGTGTAAAATCCTCACTCTTTACTCTTAAAGATACCGTCAATTAAATACAGAGTACATGCTCAATGGTAAGGGGTGGTTGTACCATGGAGGTGGGCAACTTTGGGACAGAAGTACATTAATATTATAATTATGTTTTTAATTGCATCCAGGGAGTAGTACATTTTACCTGAAATTTACCCTATGTTTCCTGTACCACTGTAACTTCTACTGGGATATGAATACAACATCTCAGTTTCCTCTAATTTTACTCCACATCTCCACATCAAGTTTAGAATAATACAAGATAACATAACCATACCAAGAAAGCCATAATGACAGCTCTTTTCCTTGGAAAAATAATACCTACATGCAGCTTTGTCTCATCTCACCACTTTGAAAAGTCATTTTTCCTGCTTACTGGAGTGACAAGGTCACAACCAACCAATAAATAGGATTGGTTCAGAATCCAGTCCATAATTTAATAATGGAAGTAACTCACTTTTTGGTAATTACATTACCAATTGATAATCATACAACTTTTTTTTTCCTTTTTGCTATCAAAAATAATGTGTTAAGATGATTTTGTGTAGTGGTTTCTCATGGTGTGAATATGGTGAGACAGGTAATTCACAAATCTGTGGCCAGTTTTAGGCCTTAGGATTGTCTGAGTGTTTAAAGTTACTATTATTAAACATCTTGCTGAATGCATCAGTCCACATCCTTCATCAGAGCTATTCACCACATAGGATGATGACAAAAAGACAACAAAGTGAAAGCTATTAGTTCAGTAAGAGGAATCAAGTATGTGCTTATCCTTAAAAAGAGGAATAGCAGTAGCAAATGTGTTATGAGAATGGATAAAAGCAATTGGTGATCAGAGCTGATCTCATGTGAGAAATTTGCACTGATGTCAGGATAGTCAGAGAAATAAGGAGACAAAGGTAATCTTTTTGCCCTCAACAAAGAAAAGACAGCCTAACAAAGTGTTATTACAGTCATAACATCTTCCAGATTCTGCCTAAGAACAAAGTCCTTGTCCAGATGATGAAGGATCACATGAAGTTAAAGGGCGGATTCAGAGAGAAGAAAGGCGCATATGACCTAATCGCAACCATGTGTAACATCACTGATAAAAGGAGGACAGTGCAATCCTACATTGATCATGTGTTCAGCTTCTCAATAATTTTGACACCATCTGATGTGACCAGGTCTAGGTTTCCAGATGTAGGAACTCTAACCCATCTCATTGAACTCTTCACAAATTTCTGTCAGCAGCCTGAGAGAAGTGTGTGAACAGCCACACGCTGCAGCAACCGGTTTTCTCTTAGCCAGAGGGTGAGGCAAGGATTCAGCATGTAGCCAATAGTTCCAGGACAAGGGTGGGAAATATTTGGAAGAACAGAAATGCCTGAGCCTGGTATTGTTTGACACCTCTGAAACAACCACAGATGCACCAGTGAAATTACAGACTTTGCTTCTACTATTTCTACAATATAATGAAGTTGAAAGAAGTGAAAAATATGCTGGTGGGGAATATAGCTTACCTTGAAGTCATGGAAGTAAAATTAAATTAAATGGGCATGTTTGTTGGCTCATCAAAACAGGAGGCAGGCAAAAATCCCCATTAATGATCTAGTTGTACACAGTGAATGACTGTAATTATTAAGGATCAGAATCACTTTGCCAATTAAAAATACTTCATTTTGTTGTAGATTCCATCATAAAAAATGTGAAAGATTTTGGCATCTTTGAATGCTTATACCTTTGACTTCTGACAACCTAAGGGTTTGAGCTTTGTTTCCCAGCCTGGCAATGTGTGTTAATAATGGAAAGTTAACTGCTGCTGACAGGGCAGCTGCAGCATTTGGCATTTGAAATTGCCACTGGGACGTCAAATATAGTTTACCAAATTTCTGTCATAGTGTCATAGAGAATAAATTTCTTCATCTTATTTTGTTCTCTCATTCATTTTTTAATTTAATAGAACATTTAATTCCAGTGGTTAAGGACCAAGAATAAAGAGGGATAATTACTGCATTTAGTATGAGAGACCATTCCACAAAGACTTCTGGCATGATCTCTTTCTTCCCCTGGTTCTCTGACCTTCTTGGTGAGAATTCAGTTTGATGTAAGGTGTCTTCAGTGGGCTCTTCTTACAGAACCGTATGCTCCAGAGTGCTTCCCATTCTCTGAGGCAGAACTTGGTGGATTTTTCTGTGAATATGTGAAGGTGTTTCTGCACTGTTTTACACAGCACACCCTGTTTTTGGAAGGTCTGGCTCTTGCAGGCAATGGCAAACAGAAAAAAACTTCCTTCATTTGGACAAACCATGACTTTTTTAAAAAAAATTATAGTGGGCTGCAGAGGAAGGAACATTACCCATGTATAGCCTGAAATGCAGGATGGAGCTGTGAGATCAAATTTGCTCTCTTCTGGTCCTCTTGTCCTTCACATACAAGTTTGAGAAGTCTACCACTTGGTGACTGTGGAACTTTGCCAATGGTTTAGAGAGTTTCTGGAAACACAGAATATATGAAATAATTCACTTAGCTTTGCTACCTGAGGTAAGAAATTTTGCTGCTCACCCGTTTGTATTCTTGAAATATGGGAGCTGAAAAGCTGGGGGAGTGGGGTATAATTGAAATTGCCTGAGGCCTCAGTTGAAAAAATTACAGTATCAATCACAGAATGCAGTAAGGTTTATTTTTTTTTTTTTCTTTGATTGTTGTTGTTAACTGTACTGCATTTTTCACTGGCTTTGATGATTTACAATTCTAAGAATTCAGTGTAAAAATGAGATTATCTATTATGAAATATATCTAAAATCAGGGAATTAATTAATGAAGTATTTCAATGCATTCTAAATCAAAATGATTTGTGGGTATGAAGTAAATATGAATAAAATATGAAGTTTGAAAACTTCATTAAACAGTTTTTTTTTAATTTCTGTTCCCAAATCAAGAATAATTTTCTCTGGTTACCTTTAAGGATTCATGAGATTTCAGGAATGTCACTGGTGAAACTTGAAAATTCACAGGGGTTATATTAAAGCATTACATTATTTAATTGACTAAACAATAAAAAGACACAGTATTGTGGAAGGTATTTTCTACTTGAGGGACTGTAACTTCCCAAGAAAAAGACATGATATATTTTCCTGCTTTAGTGGCACAATTAACTACCATGAATCCTGTGAGGCAGACAAGAAATACTTTAAATTATGTTCACCCTTCTCAGATATGATCTCTTATACTAGTAAATCCTATTGATCCAGCATTATCATAGGATCATAGAATGATAGAGTGGTTTTGGTTGGAAGGGAGCTCTAAAGGTCACCTAGTCCAATGCCCCTGTAGGGAGAAAGGATGTCTTCTGTGAGATTGTGTTGGTCAGAGCCCTGTCTAGCTTGACCTTGAATATTTCAGGTATGGAATATCTACCACCACTTTGGGCAAATTGTTCCAGTGTTTTTCTACTTTGACGTTAAAAAATGTCTTCCTTAAATCTAGTATAATTATACTCTCTTTTACTTTAAAAACATCATCCCTTGTCCTACAGCAACAGGCCTGGCTAAAAAGTTTGTCTTTATTTTTATTATAAGCCCTCTTTAAATCTTCAAAGGACACAATCTGATTGCTCCAGAGATCTTTTTTTTCTCCAGGCTGAGCAACCCCAATTCTCTCAGCCTATGTTCATAAGTAAGTTGTTTCAGTCCTCCAGTTCTCCTTGTTATGCCCCTCTGGACCTGCTCCAACAGGTCCAGGTCCTTCTTATGTTGGTATCCCCAGAACCGGTGCAGTACTCCAGGTAGGATCTCACCAGGGCAGAGTGCAAGGAGTGAACATCTCTCTTGACCTGCAGACCACACTTCTTTTGGTGCAGCCCAGGCTGCAGTTGTTTCTCTGGGCTGTGGGTGCCAGCTCCGGTGCAGCCTCTCACCCCACCAGCATCCCCAAGCCCTTCTTGGCAGGGCTGCTCTTGATCTTTAATGATACTGGATGTTAACCCAGCTCAGGTGTAGACCTTGCACTTAGTCTTGTTGAACCTCATGAGGTTCCCATCATCCCCTAAAATTTTAGGGTTATTCTTATACTTTATTCTCTTAATTTTTAAACTATCCATGAACCTTTGTTTGGAAAACAGTTACCTCAAAAGAAGATTCTTACCTGAGATAAAACTTGCACATTGCCATTCACAATGGGTGAAATCACATTCCTGTTTCTTGTAGTTTAACTAAATTACATGATGTTTTCCTTTCTCTTGTGCATTTTGAACTGTCTGGGTTTTTAATGTCAGTAGATGGGTGAACAAAATTAATTTTCTCCAATATTTGCCTAATTTGTAAAAGCTCTGAGTAGAACTGTTAAACTGATGACCTGGTATTTTTCTTCAGCATCTTGTTTTCCTGTGCTATTCAGATGAGATGAGGAATTTAAACAGCCATAATAACAATATTCAGTAATTTTTTTCCTCATTTTTTTTTCCTCTGCACCATTAGATCCTCCAGACAACATCCATTTTTATTCTTGAAGTCTAAAACAAAAATGTTATTTTGAGTCACATAGAACACCTCTCCAATTCCCCAGATTCTTAAAAAGGCCAAATTTCATTTAGCTTTAGTTTCATTTGTAGATCCAAAAAGTTTTATAGTGCAGAAAATGACTTAAAATAAGTAAAAAACTGATCAAAATTGTTCTTTAGCTCCATAGAAAAATGTAGACACTCCTACATATTTTTTCACTTGGCCCAATTCTGTATATTGTTAAAAATAAGGTTATTTTCTCTTTTTAAGAGAATATGGATGAAATCCACCTGCCCTTACTTGGCCAGGTAAAATTTAGTTGCCTGTGTCTGAATTAGTAACTTGAATGTCTTTTCATAAGCAATAGAAAGAAATAAGTAATTTTAAAGTGAAGGTTTTTAAAGAGAATTCAGATGAACTGACCTCTGATACAAAACTAAAAAAATAGAAGAAAAAATATTTTAAGTTTAAAAATTGAGATACTCTTTCTATTTTATGTGTTTTTATATCCTTGGCATGCATTTCCTGTTTATAGCTCAGCTGTCAGTATTTTACCACTGAACATTTTACTTCAGAATGAAGACTGCACTCATCTCCTTAAACATAAATTTCAGAAAGTTTTATTTCAAGATATTACTTCACATAAGAATTATGTGTCCAATCGCATCTCTGCCTTCCGACTCTTTGTCTAGTTAAATTGGGCTCTAAAAATCATAAAACCCACTTCACTGAAAGTAGAAATAACTGGTTTGCTTAGATGTGCCTGGGGTTGGTTGGATGAATGATACATCCAGTGTCATACATTTGATTCAAAGCTGGTACTCTTTGACGAGCAAATAAAAACGCGACAAACTACGACAAACACATAAGTGCTTCTGAGCGTGGAACTCTCTTAGGTCAGACTTAGCAGTAGCATGAGGAGGAAACCAAACCAAGCAATTACAGGTGTATACTCCCCACTAATAATATAGCTGTCAGTTCTCAACACCTAATTAGCGGTGTGAGATCCGATAAATTTCTTCAAAAATACTTTCTCTCGTCCCTGCAAGGTAAAAAACTATCACTTTACAAGAGCATGTTATTGTCAAAAAGCTTAAGCTGTTCATGTACTTCAAAAGATATTTTTTGTCTACTTGCCTCAAAACACTGACAGCAACAGCTTTCCAGGACTAACAAAGCATAGTATTAGGCTCAGCTGTTTCATCAGGAAATCATAAAGATTGCTGTGAAAAAGCAACTCGCTCCAGGTTTACATGAGTTTTTGGGGCAGCCAGCTCTTGCATAATGCTGTGGAAAACCTACTAGAGACAAGCAGCAAAACTGGATGGCCAGAACACAGGTGAAGGGGAAAATGGCCATTCTTATCACACTTGTTGCCTTCAAGAAATCTTGAGTCTCAACAACAAAAGGGTATTGTCCTGCTCTTGTTTTATACTTGTTTTGATTAAGGAATGCCATCTTTTCAGCTTTTGAACAAATCTTATTATATTTTTCACATGACCAATCATAAGTTTAATACTAAACATAAGTCTTTACATTTAACCAGTTGGGTTGATCTCCTTTTCCGTGAGTAACGTGAAATCAAAAAAAAATAAGAAAGGAATATTTGTGAACATAGGCTGAAGTTGGTGTTCATATCAATGTTTAAAAATCATTCATAAAATTTATATTTTCTCATTTCTTGTTTTCTATACTCAACCTGCAAATGCATTTTTATACTCATGTAAAATTATTACCATTATAATTCAAATTCCATTGTTAAAAGTGTGAATCATTCTGATCATTGTTTTGGTGTCAACTATTCCATATTTATTACAGTGAAAGATTCAAAAATAATGGCAACTACTCAATAGTAATTCTAATTTGGATTAGATTAACTATAAATTCTCTCATTAACATTTCAAACTTGTGTTAATTTTACTATTTTGAAATTTAAAGTTTGTTTCAAATTTTCAATATGATAAATGAGTACCAAGGACTTTAAATGCAAACTACATTAGCCACACATATAGCTCATCAGATTAAAAATTAAACATTATACACTGCTGAAACTGTCAAAACAGATGCAGTGCCTTTGAATTCTACAGTAATTCCTCTTGATGTCATCAGTGCTGCAAGGAGGTGAGTTTCTTACAAACAAAAACTAAATCATAACAAAACAGAATTACCTGTTTATAAACTCATGTATATTAGTGTCTAGGCATAATGACATTGCAAAGCATTGCACATAATGTTAATAAAAATGACAGTTTTATATGTAACAAAAGTAGCAAACTTTAGCAATACTGAGTCTAGTTAACTCACAGAGAGTTTAGATGGCAACTTTTTTGTTCCTTTATCATTTTCCTCCCTCTCAATGACAATTTAACTCATTGAGCCTCTGAATATTTTCTTCACAATTCAGGAAAAAGTCACAACCTAAATATGCAGTGCCAGTAGGAGGAAGTGTAGGCAGCATTTTTCTCAAAGTAGAAATATTTTATACAGGGTCTCCATGTAAAAATATTTTTTTAAATGTTAGCAGTTGTGCATATCAATTATCTTGAATTCATTTCCATATCTTTCTTTGAAACAAGGTATAGAGTTGCATCTCAGCAGCTTGCCAAATTTCTGGGCTATCAAAGGTTTTCCATCTTAACTGCATGGACATCAGCTCCACTGACCTTTGTAGGGCTAAACATCATGGAAAAGAAAAACCCTTTGCATAAATATCCTTTGTTCTTTCTCTTATCTGTTGTTTCCACAGAGAATTGCTCTGGCTACCAAACGGTTTTCCCCAATTCAAAAGGGTGAGAAAGGGGGACATGATTGGGAAATACAGGAATTAGTAGAAGAAAGGAAGGGAAGGTTAAAAAAGGATTGTGGAAAAAAAAAAAAGGAGCAAGGGCGAGAAAAAGAAAATAATAAAATGAAACTAAGATTCAGTAGATCAAGAAAAAGAACGTCAGGCAAAGGGTGCAACTGGTATTGACAGAAGAATAAAAAGTAAAATCTTACACTATGAAATGCAAGCTCTTGTTCAAGTCTTGGAGATGATATGACTGTGACAAACAGCCATACATGAAACACACCAAACATGAAAAATATTTGCAAAACTAAAAAGTAGATTTCATCCTCAGAAAAAATTGTAATGAAAATGTAGAATTCAATAGAATTCATTAATATTATAGTAAAATTACTTTTATAATTTTGATGTCTTTTTTGTTGGCACAAAAGAATAAAATAAAACTATTTTATCCACAAAGGCATTGCTACTTGGCAGCACACTACTTCAATTCTATAGCAACCCTCTGGTTTATGTTACAAAGTAGTTCTGAATTCTGAAGACATTGACATATCTGTAAGAAGTGGAATCTAAAACAGAGGGGTTTTGTTGAATTAAATATGAAAAGGAATAATTCAATCATACAGAACTCCTTGTCTTATTTATTTTATATGGAGTTCAATACAAATCTTAACTAATATGTGCTTCACTTATCAGCGTGATCAAGTTTTCAACTTTTGTTGTGTTGCAGAATATTCTAGTGGCACCATATGACTGTATCAAATCCAGAAGTGCTTCACAAGGAATAAGGAAAACTGTGCTGAGGGACTACATACTTGGCTCCTGCTTGTCATTTTTGGAGTCTTTTTGGGAACAGTACGGCCTGATAGAGTAGCTACTCCTGCTGGTTTCACATAGGTCAGAATGCAGAATTGTAATTTTATCATCTTGTGGTAAGGGAGTAAACAAAATGATTGGAAGCAAATATTCTCTCATTCAAAATATTCATTCCTGTGGTCCCTTCTTATTTCCAGTCCAGTAGCTGTTGCTTGATTCCCAGCCTTTCACTGGTCATGCAATACCTTGTGGTATCTCAAAAAATCTGATAGTTTTCCATCATAATTCAGGGATCATAGAATCATTTAGGTTGTAAAACACCTCCAAGTTCATTGAGTCCAACATTTGACCAAACACTTCCATGTCAACTAAACCTTAGCAGTAAATCCAACCATTTCTTGAACAGTTCCAGGGATAGTGACTCCATCAGTTCCCTAGGCAGTCCATTCCAATGCTTAACAACCTTCCCATGCAGAGAGGCCACATGATGAACAACCTGAACCTTCCCTGGTTCAGGACACCTCCCCTTGTCCTGTCACTGGCTGCCTGGGGGAAGAGATCAACTCCCACCTGGCTGTAGCCTCCTTTCTGGGAGTTGTAGAGACTGATAAGGTCTCTCAAGTTTCCCTTTCTTCCAGCAAAACAACCCCAGCTCTCTCAGGTGCTTCTCTTAGGAATTACTCTCTAGATCCTTCACCAGCTCCATTCCCTTTCTCTGGACATGCTCCAGCACTTCAGTTCTTGAAGTGAGGGGTCCATATGAGAGGGTTTGTTTCATTTTAGGGGAGGTTTTTGTGTGTTCTGTTTATGTATAATTTTTTTTGGTGGGGTAGGGGATGTGTGTTTGTGTCTGTTGGTCTGTTTTGTTTGTCTGTTTTATCCAAGTATGACATAAGATCAATACCAACTGAAAGAACAGCCACACAATTATTTTCATCACCAGCCAAATAAATACTTTATTATAATAAAAGTCTTCTGTTAACCTTATTTTTCCTGTCTTTTATAATTAGTAGTTGTTGTCTAGTATAGTACCATGAGCTAGGATGAAGGATAAGATTTTTACCTTATTGTTCTCTAGCCAATCACCACAAGATTGCAACTGAACTATCAAAAATTTAGAAGACCATTCCAAAACTCACATAGACTTGACTGGCAGTCAAGACAAGTGCAATTTCCACTTCATCCAGTGGTATTCCCCTCTGTAGAAGGAAGGGTTATTTTTCTTATTAGAGAATTACCATAGTTCTCATTGGGATGCATTGAAAAACTGAGTTTTGTGTTCACTAGGGACTGTCTGCAGACTGTTAGGCCAAAAGCAATAAATGTAGGAAAGGGAGGGTGTGTTGTAAAGAGCTGTGTCTTGTAGAGTGTTGTGTCATGCAAAGGGAGTAAAAAAAAAACTGTTAAAGAATGCAAACATTCTGTGGTTAGTTTCTTGCCCACAGTAACTGGGGAGATTAATCCAGATGCCATTAATGTTTAAGTCAAACAAACTATCACAGATGATGATCATATTTCTTTCTTTTTTTTCTGAAATCAATGAAAAACATGATTATCATAATCTTCCTCATTCAAAGGCAGCCAAAGAAGGAGACTAAACTGGTAATGGCCAGTTCTAAGGCAAAATGAAATGCAAAGATGGAGATCTCAATACTAGTTCAAAATATATGTGATCACAATCAGTGGTTCACAAATCAGCAGCTTGATAAGCCATGACATAGTAATGGCAATGAGATGATCATGACAGTTATCAGCAAATATAAATTCTGCTTCTAGAGAGACAGAGCTAGTATCTGGGTCTGAAAAAAAAGAGAGAATATCTGGATATTTTTATAGTCAGAGGAAGTCGCACAAATAAGGGTGGAATTAGAACTAGTGGTTACATATGGAAGGATCTGGGGGGAAAAAAAATCGGAAGCAATGAGGCAAGTAACAACATTTTCAAAAAAAAAGAGCATTTTTTTCTGTGGATTGATACACTAATCCTAATTTCAGAAAAAAAAAGGATGGAAAGAGGTCATTATCCTTCTACATATCTCTGCTCTCTGGTGCTACTTATACACACATGTACAAGTGCACTTGTGCTACCTCTGCACTGATATACCTCAGTGCTGAGAAAGATGAGGCGCTGTTGTTGCTGCTTTTCATGCTGCTAGTTATAGTAAGTGTTATTTTGGTTTCAATCTTCATTGTAATACTGCAATTTTCTTCTATTTATATTGAGGGCCTTTGGGACAAAAGCAGTTCTGTTGTTAAAATATGCATGTAGTTTATGTATACCATAAATTTTGTTAGAATATGTATGTAGTTTGTATATATACATATTCAGCGTACATATATCACATGTCCATGGTGCAACTATTTCTATTATATCAACATATAGTATCTCTTAAAGTGGATCCCTCTTCTATGCATAAGGATTCAAAAGCTTTCAACTATGCAACTAACAGGCACAGAAAAAATGGGAAAGGAGAAAGAAAAAAGGCATCTTGCATACACTAGCTTGAAGTAGGCAAATTTCAAATATGCACGATGGAATATTTGTCCATAAGCAAGGAATGATCAGTTTATGATAGTTATGAAATCTGAAAACACTTTGTGATCGTACTCTTTGTATAAAGCCCTGTCTGGGAGGACAATGATGGAGCTTTTTTACCAAACAGAGGAAGGATTCACTTTTTCTTATGCTTAATATATAACAGAATAAAAAAAACCAAAACCAAACAAACAACCTGGTGATACAGACTTTTAATGAAACAACCTGCTTTGTACAAATGTGACATTGGAAAATTATTTGTTACACTGAAAACTTTTAGATCTGCTTCATGCAGCCATTGAAAAGAGTAAGTAGTACAGCTCAACATCTAGGAGGCTCCAGAGATCTAAATGCACTGTAACCCAAATCAGCGATGAAAAAATTGAGTGAAGAGCAAAAACTGAATGAGGAGCAAAAATTCTCACCTGATGCTCTATTGATTGCACAGTGATATTGAACTGAAGGCTGCAAACAAAAACCTCAGCCTCTGAATGTGAAACAGAGCTCCAAAGTCAGCTAAACTACACATTGGTTCATCCTACCAATACTCTCCTCCTCTCTTATGTTCAATTAATCTGGAAAGCCAATTAAGGATTAAGAGGTGTTAGGGTCAGAATAAATTGTGACCTTTGGGTACATAAGAGTCATAAGTCCCCTGCTGTTGCATTGCTGGGAGGTCTCTTCTCAGTTGCTGATAACCAGCTGAGTCTGTGTATTGTTGGAAAGCTACCTGCCCTTACAGGGCATTATAGCTTCTCTCCCTTAGCTAGGATCAGATTTGGTGATTCTGTTATTGTTAGTTTGTGAAACAAGATTTCTGTAACATGACAGAGAGATGGACTCTGTAGAATCAAGAGCCAGTTTATAAATCTGCTAAGACAAACTTCTTCAGCCAATGAACCCAACATGAAGCCTATAGTGGGTTAGTCCCACTAACAGGAGGTAAAGCAGAAAGTATTACTTGACTTTTCTCCACACATCTGTTCAACACTGATGATGTTATATGGATCTAGGGTCTCAAAAGGACATTGAAAGTCTTATCTCTTTAATAACTTTGTTATCTTGCTCTACAGTAGCATAGCATAAATGATTCTCTTTTAAAAATCAAACTTATCTTAAAGTGTATATATGTATTTTGGGAAAAGCATAAACTTGGAGACAGCAATAACTGCTTCTGCACATCATGTGGCATATTTCATAGGTCTAGAGACTGGGTGATTCAGTAATTGACCTGGAAGAATTTGAGGTAGTAAAAGAAATGAGAGAGAGGTGAGGTAAAAGGAGAGGAGTATGCAAAGAGAACTTCTGAGGCACATAAAAAGGAGTGATGGAGAAAGAAAAGAAGCTAGACTGAGGAAAGGAGATTGATTAGGAAGAAAAAGGGGCAAGAAGAACTTAACAGTTGGTGTAACATCTTTTTAAATTTAATGAAATTTAAATGAAAGAAGTTATGAACTAGAGAGTAAGAAAAATGAATGTATTGTGAGGTGGAGACATAGTCGAAGATACATGAAATAAAGTAGAGGAGCAAAGAAACTTGAAGGCAATTTAAGTAGGTGGTCTGAAGGAGTAAAACTTAATTAGTAGAGTAGTAGAGTAGAGAAAAGGAGAACAAAGCAGATTTTCTCAAGGGAGTTTGGGTAACGGGTTCCACTTGCTATGAGTTTTAGATGACATTTTGTGTGAAAGTTTGGTTTAAGAAGCAGAATATCAGTTTAAAATAGAATTCAAAGGAAATTTCTTGTGTTGAGTGTGTATCAGCTGTGAAGAAGAAAGTCAGTACTGTGGGAATTAGTAATAGAGTAATTAATAAATTTTTAAAAAGATAAGACAATATGCACTTTAGATTCAGAAACCTGCTGAGGAACAGTCTTGTAATCCTTCCTCTATACAAATGTAGTGGGGCTTTTTCTTTGTTTTGTTTTTGTTTCTTGCAATTTTTTTTTTTTTAATATATATATATATATATATAAAAAATCCCTCTTTCAGCGCTTTTTAACAGTTTTTTCTTTATTTTTTTCTTTTTTGTGATTCCACTCAGGATGACTGATTAAGATAAGCTGCACATGATCCAAGACATCAACCTCACCTATTGATGCATTTGAAAAGTACTTGCTTGTGCTTTCCTACTTCATCTTGTAATCCTTCCAGGATGCAGATGCCCATCCCTAGGACTTTGGAGATATGACTACGTACATTACCCCAAATATCTGAGCTATTTATGAGCTTTTATGCTGCTGGAATACAGGAGACCACCTACCCATAGTACAGGTGCTAGCTTTTGAAATAAACAAGAAGTTCCCCACTAGAGGTGAATTATTTTGCCTTTCTAATGTTTTCATCCTCTATTTTCCAAATCACAGTTATATGCACAGCTACATGGACAGGGAAGGGTGCAAGTACTAAATAACTCCCAACAACACTTAAGTCATATTAAATCCCAACACTTCTACAACAGAGCAAATTTTTCTTTTATGTTGTTTTTAAGTTCTGGAGGCAATTTCTTTGTGAGCTTAGATGTACTTCAGACTGAATAGACAGACAGATGCTCAGGCACCTAAAGTCTTTTGTGATTTGAAGATAATGAGGGAATAGACAGTCTTCAACTCTCCCTAAGAACCCTAGTTAGCCAGGAAGACCAAATCATGGTCTAGTCAGACAGATTATATTGAGATCTTTTATAAAGGCAAGAAGGGTAATTAAACTAATACATAAATTTCTGGTCCCAGTTAGCTGGATTTAGTTCCTGTCTATCGACTGTATAATTTATTAGTGAATAAATAATCTGATCAATAATGATGACAAAGCTCTTCATCTTCCCACTTGAGTTTCTTTCCAGTGTGTTTCCTCATGGCTCCTTTATGACACCAAGGCTCTTGTGTTTGTGTTTCTTAGTGACCTGTTCACAACTATTTTTATACAGATTTGCTCTCCTAGAACTGATGGCAAAACTCACCAGTCATGGGATCATATTGGAAATTGGATGTGTGACACTGAGTGGTGTCATGCCAGGGATATAACAACCCATATCTCTCTCTGATGGTGCATAGTTTAGAATTCAGTGAGAATCATCAAGAGCAGCTTTGAGGGGTAAAGCAATGATGAACGTTCCATGTTAGTCTAGTCCATGTACCTAAAGTAATTTTTGTTCTGAAGTGAAATCAACACTTGTGACAAAATATCACTGCTTCCTCAGTGCTTTCCTCAGTGCTTGATTCAAATAATTGTCTATGTGGTATTTCCTAAATTCTATAGATTCAAATTTTTGGATTCTTTTATCTACAAAACCTGTGATCTGACAATGAGTTCTTTTGCATAAGACATTCCCCAGATTTAGTGTACTGCTGTCTGGTATTTTTTCCTATACTGCTACTTAATGATCAAAATTAGGGTTTCTGTTGTTCCCCTAATTTCTATTGTATTGCAGAATATTTTGACAGTTAAGGGAAAATAATATTTTCCAGGGTTTTCTGAATTTTTTTGTTCACAAGTCTAGTTTATCAGTCATCTAATGAAGTTTAGCCTTCTGGGTTAATTTTTCTTTTGTTTCTTCCTGTACAAAGTAGGATCATAAAATTATTGTCTTACAAAAAGACTTCTCTTGGTTTATTCACCAAGATTAAGTGTTCTTAACTGTTTATGGCATCAAAAATTGAATAAAATACCAGATAATGCTGATACAACTACATTAGAAATGATTGAGCATGCATAAATGTACCCATCTTTTCCAGTACAGTAAAAGAAATCCTAATAACTAAAGTTCATGTAAAGCTTAGAACAGATCTAATACCTTCCCTGCATTCTTGATATTTCCTTTTTTCATTAGTCTTGCTCTCAGGCCTACTGAAAAATTATAACTTCCCCCCATTACATATCAGATCCTGTAAATTTGTCAGGAAAGTGCTTAAGAAACCAGTCTCCTATAGCAGACCATAAATGTTGCCTCTTGTTTAATAACAGCAGTCCTTTTATCACTCGTCATCCAAATCACCGAGGGTTACAAATGTTTAGGCCAAGGAGTCTCAAGGGTTACAGAAATATAAACATTCATTTACTATACCATCCCTTGGGAGAATAGTCTGTCTATAAGCCTGGTAAAGTAATAGGGAAAGAGATGCTCTGCTCTGAGAATTTCAGTTTGCCAGTGAATATTTTCCAATGTTTTCCAGTTTATAATTTCCAATGTACTTGAGCTGCAGAAACAAAAATGCATTCCTGTGAAAACTGGAATAAAAAATACTTCTTATAATATGATTTAAAAGTACTAGTCAGATTACTTACTTAGTTCTTAAACTTAATTGAAACTTATTTTCTGTCTATAATATATTGTAGCATCCAAGAAATCTTGAATGTCATTGTTTATCTTGCTTTAATTAATGTAACCTAAAATGTTTAATTAATCTGGAGATTATTTGAAATAGTGTAACTGAAAATTAAGGTTTGAGAACAAAAGGAGAAAACAGGAGTAGAAGGAATTAAGAAAACTAAAATTAATCTTGTTTTGTAGAAGAATTGATTTTTATTCCATTATTTACTTTTCTATGATCCTTGCCAGTGACCTTGATTTCATTGGTGGAGAAGAAACATTTTACCGGATACATGGCTTGCTTTACATGACAATTTTAAAATATAAAAAAATCTACTTTTATCACTTTCCACTTTAAGTTCCCAAAGCACTTAATAAATATTTATAAATTAAGCTTCATTCCTAATCCTGTGAAAATAAGCACACTATAGATTGCTAGTTATAGATGGGAAAACTAAGCCATAGCATGCTGAAGTCTGTTGGCTACCACCACAAAAAACATGCCAGCCTGAGACAGTAAGAGGGACCTGGGGCCTGGTCCTTCATGGTTTTGGGTTCTGCATGTAATTTGGTGACACCTTTGCTGGGTGTGTGTTAGGAACTGTTGGTTTGGAAAGTCAGCTCCATGGAAATGTGTAATTAATTTCAGATTGGTCTAAACAATTACACCAAAACACACAATGTTCTGTGGTGGTGGGATTCCAATCACTGGTGAATTATCTACTAAAAAACAGCTCCTCCCTGTTTTGACCCCCTCTCATCAGATGCCACATGGCTGTGTTCACTCTTTAGAAGTCTTTTGCCTTATAAAAATGGGATATTCTTTTAAAGAAGTACAACTTTGTAGTTCTGTTTGCATTTTGGCATTGATTTTTTTCACTCATTTAAATTTCTTCTCCATCTGATGTTTTTCAAGGAACAGAGAAGAAACAACTAGCCCTCCCCACCAGTTTTTAGATTTAAAAAAATGTTCAAGCAATATTAAAATATTTTTACGTTTTTTTCTTTGTTTAGAAATAAGAGACTTAAAAATTGTCATTAGGTAACAATAAAGCAGCTTAACTCAATTTAGCAGCAAAGTCAGTGTTTTTCCAAGCTATCAAGTTAGTGCCTTATTAAAATCCCAGTGGCACTGAAGTATCTGAGGTGGGGGAAAAAAGGTTAAACTGCATATCAACTACTGAAGGGAGCTGAAAGGATGTAGAGCCCAATTAAACCTTCAGCACTGCTCTCTCTCATAAACACTTGCTACTTTATTCCCTCTGGGACACATTTTGAGGCAGCTAAAGTGGGAACCCAGCAAGAACCTTTTCATGAGATTTCTGTTATTGAGCCTCAGGTCCAGCCCAGTCCTTCTGGGTGAAAGGCTTCATACTCCCTCTCTATTAATCATCATCTGGCCTTCTAACACCTGGGACTGACTCCAACTCCCACTGTTGCTATATTGACAATATTCCCTGTTGATTTCCTCATTTTCTCAGCCAAGGCTAGAATGACCTCTTTAAAATTCTTTATAAACGTCCGTAATTGCCGCATCAAACTTCAATTCATTACTTTCCCAGGCCTCATGTATTTTGATGATATGAAAGTTGACCACATTTACATGCAAATTGAAGTTTTATATTAATAAGGGCCAGTAAAAAGAGATTGCATGGTAATACTCCATTATGACTTTTAAATACATTTGCCCATGTCTCGACTTGGCATTAGCATGGTCAGACCATGAGGAAATCATGTTGGTCTGATTGCAATTTTGTTTTCCAATTGAAAGTACAATTTCATCAGGTTTCCCTGTCATTTCTAATAATGACTTAAGTTTGCTTGCTAAATTGAAGAATTTCTCCAGGCCTCTAGATGAACTGGGAAACAGGTGAGGAGACAGCTGCTTCTATACGAAGTGATTCATTATGAACTACCGATATATTCAACCCCATAAGGCTCGTTTGATGATAGAAACAAAATTACTGAAGGTCTAGTGCAGCTGAGATTGATTATTTTAAGCATATTAACTTTTAGCATAAAACTTTGGAAGCCCAATGGTTCATCTGTGAACAGGTCTTTAATACACTGATCAAAGGATCCTTAACCTTTTAGACTGCTTTTTCATTGTTTGGCCTCAGATTTTATATGCTGTTATATTCCAGCAGGAAAAGAAATAAAACAACAGTCTGCAGAAAAAGGATCATGTATATTAATGCAAAAATTCAAGAATTCACTTTTCTACACACATCCTATTATGAATCCTAGAGATGATGCAATCACAATATCAAATCAAATCCATGACCCTGTGAAATAACATGCATGTTACTGATTATAAAAATCTGATTGTGTTTCTCATTGGACAATCATGGAATTAAAAAACCTTGTGTATCAATAGCAGGTTACAGGAAAATCAAAAACTAAAAGAGTGGTCCCTACAGTTTTAATATCACAGATATTCCTAAATATTGTTAAATATACCTTTTGGGTATGGTTCTGTAATGAGCAACAACATTGTCAAGAAGTAATAATAAAGTAGTTTCATAAAACTCGCTTATGTAAAAGTATGTTTGATATTATGTCAGAAAGTGAAGTAAAAACAGCTAGTTTATTCGTGTAGAGTCTTTTGCACTCCAAGATCCCTCAGGGTCAGTAGGATTACCAGCAAAACACATAAATAGGAGCTTGTTTATGCAGACTTGATTTCCACTGTAATCTTCTAAAACAGCATTAGATGCTGACAGGCCTCGTGTGTGTACATTTGTCATTGCAAGAATTTTTGGAAATAGCTGATGAGGTAGAGTTGGACTGTACACTTGCTACTTAAAAAAAAAAAGTAGGACCATTTGCTTAGGCAGGTTTTGCTTGTTTCTGCAAAGTTCTGCAGAATTCCATCAACTCAGAGAAGGGTTCAGGCTCTTCTTAGATGAATCTTTATGTGAGTATTGGAGTTGAAATTGATAGTTCACTACCATTTATACCACCTCAGAAGTGTGCCTTGCTCAGGCCAAGCAGTTGGATGATAAAGCTCAACTTTATTAAAACACTTCTTCATTGTTCTCTTTTATATCAGATAAGTTTTCAACAGCGGCTTGAATAGAGAGAGGTCAATGAGCGTATGATAATACCATAACATTTCTTATCAGTGTTTATAATAGATGTTGAGGCTGGGAATTGTTTAACTTATCAAACCATGCTCTTGGTTGTCCCTATTTGCAATCAAATATAGTATTCTGAATTTATTTGGTAGTTCTGCCTTCCAAAAAAAAGCAACAAGTAAATTTATTGTCCTAATAAAAAGTCTAGTCATTAGGATTATCATACTGCTGAGGTAATGAACAGGCCTTTTAGTCCAGTGCACAAGAGATCAGTGCATATTTCACAAGTTCCAATCCCCTTGTTAGTAGCTTAAGTATAATAGTCAAGGATCATGGGCAGCTTGAGTATAAGAGCCAAGGACAGAACAAATCTAAACTCCTCCTAAACTTTGGAAGTACCCTTTGTTCTGCTTAAGTCAGTCTGGAAATTCAAGGTGAGAAATCTTTACATTCAGTGATGCTAACTCCTTCTTTCATAGGCAATACTTCATGTAGCTGCTTTGTCTGCCTAGGAGCAGTTGAGGAATAGATTTCTTGCCTCTGGAAAATCAGTTCTTCAGGTCTTTGAGAGGTGTTTTCCTTGTCTTGTTAGTAGTCTCTGTTATGGTAACTTGAAAGAACAGAATTGATAATGAGGATATGAGTGCAAGAGTTTTTCTTTAGGAAGATGTGGAAAACATAATTATGCTTGATTTCTACTGAAAATTGTCTTGTTGCTTGAATAGCAAATAATTTATCTGGAAATTCCTGAATAAGTCAGTGAGTATAAATATATATATATATATATATAAATAAATATATGTGTTTATGAAATGGCTAAAAAATTTCTGGAAATCATAGAGTTATGGAATCATAAAATTATTTAGGTTGGAAGAGATCTTTTAGACCATTTAGTCCAACTGCTAAATATTCTGCTTGAAGAAATTAAGCTTGTAGATACCATGTTACCTTAAAATAAGAAAGAACACCAATAAATGAAGTGGTAATTGGGAATGTCTACTGATGATCATGGTAGATTTCAGGAAATCAGAATGGTTTTACAGTTAAGATATAAAATAAAAGAAGATTCTACAACAGCAAAATAAGTTAATGAAGATGATAAGTAAAGCCCATTATTTCTCTCACCAGATCTCTTTCCTCACCTACCACGTAAGACTATCAACAGGAAATCCACAAAGTATGAGTAGTCTGTGTAAGAACTGATTCTGAAGGAAAATGTAACAGGACCAGGCAAGTATTTCAGAGCCTAAAGAGAGGAAGACTTAGCATATCTGTGCAAATGCAGACAGTTCTTAAAAGCACAGGAATATCTAAACATCATGAGTGAAGACATAGTTAATATGATACAGAAATATTTAATTCCTTTTTTTGAAGCTGTATGGAAAGGCAGAAGGGCTCACTCAAACCTTTTTTTCAAAGCTCTGTTAATTCTCAAGGGAGTTGACACAAGTTAATTCCAAAATTTTTCCCTTGGATATATATTTAATTTGTGAGGTTTTTCATGGAGATACAAAGAATTGATACAAAAAGTCAATAGGATCTTAAAACCAAACAAGCATAGAAAGAACACTTTAATATATAAGAAATTTAAAGAAAAAGAGCAAAAAAGAATACAAAGATGAGTATTAGAAATTGGAGCTGAGGGAAGAATCCACACCCCCATTCCAACACAGGTAATGAACTTCAATGTCTAGTTGCTTGTTGCTAATAGATAATGCTGTTCTGGACTAAAGGTGATCAGATTTTTCTCATTTCATCCAACATCAGTAATACTCTCTCCCACATAGAATTATATAATTTAATCATATTATTCTTATATACTTACTGTAAAACTCAAATTCCTCAGGAGGTCACTTCCAGTGGTCTGTTTCCTCATTAATTCAGTCCTAACCCAGAATCTGGAATAACGCCATTAGAGAGGAGTCCAGATTCTCTGTCTGATTTCCAAAGTATGTCATAGGATTGAAGCACTGATATTATGCTCAGCCTCTGAAGATTGAGGGGAAAGTACACGGTGTGTAGTTGTGCTCTAATATTCCAGAAATGTAAATTAAAAAGAAGTTAAGGGTTTATGTGTGTGTTACTCTGCAGCTAGGCATAACTTAGCAGCTTGTGTGTAACTGACCCATGGGTTGTTCCAAGTGAGATGTGAATTACGTGGGAAGAATTAAGAAAAGACTGTTGAATCAAGAAAGATATAGGAATAAAGTCTTCCTAGAGAGGGCAGGAAGAACTGTTGTTCTTCAGGCTGAGAAACAGAGACTGTTTTACAGAGCTGTCTTCAGCCTTATTAAAATAACAGTAAAGTAGAAAGAAATTGTTCCTAATGTTCATCTATCACAAGAGAAGTATAAAACTGTAATAAGAAAAATGAAGTTGGAGGTAAGAAGAGAAAAACAGGTAGTGAGAACTAAATGTTGGGATAGACTGCTTGGGGGGACTGCAGAACTTTCGCTGCTGGACCTGTTGAAGTTAGACAGATTAGACAACATTTGTCAGAAGATATTTACCTACAACTTTTTTGCCCACGGTTCCATAAATACTATCCAGTCCCTTTTGCTAAAAGAAGTTCATAAATTTTTAGGCTAAAATAGTGAAGAACACAGGTATTTCTATTCTCTAACTTTGATTAAAACTGTTTATAGTACCTCAAAGATTTTTTATTATTGTTTATATTACTTACTATGACTTGTGTTTCATTTAGTATTTGTGTTACCTCAAAAGTATATGATAGTCTTTATTTTTAATGTAAACCAGGAACTATGAAGTATAACTTGACAAAAAAGTAGTAATGGATTTTAGAATTAGCATTGTAATGGTTTCTGTAGCAAAAGTCAAAGATATCTGGCGGGAAGGAAGTAAAGGACTATAAATTATTATACAAGACATTGTCTCCAAATTACCCCAAGATTATCTCTCACCTTCCACTGATTATGAAGAAAGCCAGCAGCACCTGTATGTAGAGTAGTTAGGTAGAAGAATTATGGGAATGTCCTGGATGGCCACAGTTGACCATGTTACCCTCTGTCTCAGTTCTCCAGAATATTAACTTCCATTTCAGTATATTTATGTATTAAAAGGTTCTGTGTGTGGAAGGTGTTGGTGTGTTTCTGGAGTTGGGCTTTTGGGGGTTTTTTGGGGGTGTTATTTAGAGCAACAAGAATATTTGTTCCTTTGTGGAGAGAGGAAAATTAAAGGTTTTTTCATTCTCTGTCCTAAGTTATTTTTTTAAGGACAGTACCAGAACTACCCTATGTATGGGAGCAAGGAAGTATAGACAAGTCATATTCTGTTGGACCAAACAGAGGTATGTGGTGAGGGCCATGATAACCATTCATTTACATTCATCAGGCCTTCTTCATCATCTTATAAGAGCTGTGGTAAGTCCAAATTTACTGCAATATCCCATCTTTTCATTCTCTGTTAATGCTTGGTTTTCTAGCCCTACTGGACTCTGTATACATCTATCTGGAGCGTGGGGTAGTTGTGATGCGGAATTTCTCCTAAAAAACTGATAGAATTATTACTTATACTATCGCAGCCAGCTTTTCTCTCCCTCTTGTTATGTAGAGAAAGATCAAACTTGTAGCTGCTCTTTGTTTTTTTTCCTAGATTTTCTTCTTTAAATTCACATGAACATGAAATTCCCAACAGAAAGTTAAAATAAAATGAGAAGAAGCTTGTAGATATCATATTTACCTATTAAACAAGACAGAAATGTGCTTATCTACTTTATGACAAATGCAGCTTTATTTTAAAGTATTTTTCAAAGGCTATGACTCTGATTCATCACCTGATTATCAGCCATAAAGGCTTTTATTAAATACTATCCCCATTCAACCATTCATCGTTTTCATATGAAAATAGCAAACAATGACTATTGCATGCATAACTCGTCAGTGCTGTAATGCAGGGGGCTGAAATGTGTTGTCCTTCCAATGATATTTCAATTTAAACATGGCTGCATTGCAGTAATGTCATATCTCGTTTGCACTCTGGACTTGGTGGCAGACAGGGATCATTACAGGGGGAACAGTGAGAAAAATACATTACACACTAGTCATAACCATAAAAGAAACTAAAGAGAAAGAGACATGCCAATGCATGTGCAGCTTCTGTAATAGAACAGAAGAATAGGATTGCACTAAGAAATGTACAAAGGCAGTTAAGTTTAGAGGACTTACCACTGCACTAAACTGTCAAGCCTGAGTCAAATTATATTACTTCTGACACCTCTGGCTACAATACATTGCTTTTGGATTCAGTTTCTTTAGTTTCTTTGGGTTTTTTTTTTTCAGTTGTTGCAGTAAACGCAATTCCCTGGTGCTTTGATTGTTGAGATTATCCTGTTTTATATAGCTTCCCCTCTCTCTTCCTCTCTGCCCTCTACTCTGTAGAAGCACTATGGGTCTGAGTAAAGATTAAGAACACTGCTCTATTTTTTTAAGTCAGTCATTGGCTTGGATAGACAGTCAAAATGAAATGGAGGACTTGGCATTTTTGGGGGTAAAGATAAACATTTTTAGTTAAGGACATTCACATATAGAAAAACTAAGTTCAGTAGACATTTTTATGTACTTATGTCACAGAATCACATAATCAGTTGGGTTGGGAAAAACCTCTGAGCTCATCAAATCCAACCTCTGACTGAACACTATGCCTTGCTAACTAGACCATGGCACGTAGTGCCAAGTCCAGTCTTTCCTTAAGCACCTCCATGGATGGTGACTCCACCAACCCCCTGGGTGGTCTATTCCCTTCTCTAATCACTCTTGTGAAGACTTTTTTTTTAATGTCCAACCTAAACCTCCCCTGGTGCAGCTGAAGATTGTGTTCTTTCATCCTGTGGCTGGTTGCCTGGGAGAAGAGGCTGATGCCCCACCTGGCTCCACCTGTCTGTCAGATGGTTGTAGAGAGCAACAAAGTCTCCCCTGAGCCTCCGTTCCTCCAGGTCAAAGATCCCCAGCTCCCTCAGGTGCATCTCACAGGACTTGAGCTCCAGACCCTTCACCAACTTCACTGCCCTTCTACTGACCTTTCTCAGCACCTCCATGTCATTCCTGAATTGAGGAGCCCAGGACTGGACACAGTACTTGAGGTGCAGCCTCACCAGGGCCAAGTACAGGATCACCTCCCTAGCCCTGCCAGCCACTATAGTCCTGATGCAGGTCAGGATTCCCTGGGCACACTGCTGGCTACTGGCTCATGTTCAGCCACTGTTGACCAGAAACTGCCAGATCTTTTCCTCCTCAGCCACTTTCCAACCACTGTTCCCCCAGCCTTGGGTGGAAGGGTGGGTGGGTTTGGAAACCAGGTGATTTTTATGGCCGAAGTGTAGGACCTGGTGTTTGGTTGAACCTCATGCCATTGGTCTCCACCCATCTATCCAGCTTGTTGAAGTCCCTCTGCAGGGCCATCCTAACCTCCAGCAAATTGACACTCTGACCCAGCTTAGTGTCCTCTGCAAATATGCTAATGGTGGACTCAATCCCTCATCCAGATCATCAATAAAGATATTAAGCAGGATGGTGTCCAACACTGATCCCTGGGGGACACCACCAGTAACTGGATGACAACTGGATGCAGCACCATTCCCCAGCACTCTCTGGGCCTGTTCCTAACCCAGCCAGTTCCTAAACATGCAAGGGTCCCACATGTCATGGGCTGCCAGCTTTTCCAGGAGTGCTGTGGGAGATGGTGTTGAAGGCTCTGCTGAAGTCCAGGTAGACACAAGCCCAGCCTGTTCCTCACCCACCAGGGGTTCACCTGGTCATAGAAGGAGATAGGTCAGTCAGGAGCTGTCTTTCCTGAAGTTGAGCTGGCTGGACCTCATCCCTTGGTTGTCCTATATGTCCCATGTAGTCACACTCAAGGAGATCTGTCCATAACTTTGCTGGGCACCAAGGTTATCTTAAAAGTAGTACATTCTAACTCAGTGATTGTGATTTTGCCAATAGTTACTGATAGACACTAAATTCTAAAAGAAATTTACTCCTCTTATTGTTTACAATAATCTCTGTTTTTTCTGCCATCCTCATTCTTATTCTTTAGTATAAGCAGTTCTTACTCCTTTCTTTATTACAAGCATTTATTTTCTCTCTATTGAATGTCACTGTGCCATCTTATTTTTGCTAGACCTAATGAACTGAACTCCAGTTTATTGGACAAGGGATTAAGAAGCCTAGCTCTCCAAGATATCTCTGCATAGTGCTCTTGTTTTCAAATGTGTACATAGAACAGTTAGAAGACTAGTCCCAAAGTATAAATAATTGAGTTTATAAGCAACTTTATTTTTATCTTGATTTTCTGCTAGTTTGATAAAGTTACCAAAATACATTCTGTTTCAATTTTGGGTTTCATTTTGGGTATGTTTTGGGACACATAGGTTATCCCCTCAAGTAGTGTTTGAGCCCTACCATCTTCACTGATGTTTGTTCTGTAAATGACCTGTAGTACATACAATCAGTGAAAAAGTCTTGACAAGTTTGATTACTCAGAATCAATTTAAATGGTGCTTATACTGTTACAAAATATCAGCAGCCTTCTGGAATAATGGGCCTGTAGGGACAAGTAGTGAATAAAACTAAAAGGACAAAGAAGGTATGTACTGAGACACATGGTTATTAGTCACAGCCCAATTCTGCCTTTAACTCTCTTTCCCAAAACTTGTGGAATGGTTGTTCCTCTGCCCTTTACTCAGCTTCATTTCCACCCTCCCATCTACAACAATACCTCTTACATCTTTTTGCATGTATATCCCTTCAGTTACATTTTTCTTGTACCTATCTTGACAGACTTTCAGTTCAGCATACTCCTAACTGTTTCTTAGTGTAATACTACAATGGGTAGGGAAAAATGCTTTATATATATATGTGCATGTGTGTGTTTAATGAAATAATAGATTAGAACAGAACAGAACAGAATAGAATAGAATAGAATAGAATAGAATAGAATAGAATAGAATAGAATAGAATAGATATAATATATATGTATATAATTTTTTTAAAATTTAACAGGGGGGATGGCCAAGCCATAGAGAAGAGTCACCAAAGTCCTCTGAACAGCTGTTAGCATGAAGTCCCTCACTTCATGAGAACAATTTACAAAATCAACCTTATAGTTAATGTGCCTTTTCTCTGGATTGTTTGCATTTCTCATCCCCACAAATTTGGCAACTTTGGCTTAATATTCAGTGATTCTCCTCCTCCCATCCCTAGACCCAGGAGGATATAGTTCCTTTCTGGTATTGTAATACATTAACAATAGTTAACACTATTATAAAGAGAGAAACACTCTCATCTCTTTTTAAAAGGCTAAGGAGAGATTGCTGCTTATGAAAAAAAAAAAAAAAATGAAAGTATTTTGTAGCCCTGAAAACTCAGTTTTCTGGGCTTGCTAACATAGCTTTCTAGAGACTTTCCCAGGACAGTAACTGTAAACATAGATATGTGTACATTCTTTCTGATACAAGTCTTTTGGTGGACATCTCTCATGGCCAGTGCAGTGGGAAGGTGTTATCCTGACTATCCAATCCCTGGCTGTGGTCAGAAACTTATAAATTCTAAGAGAAGAAATAAAGCTTCTTCCTTTCACCACTCCTCAAGCTGTGTCTATGTGACCTATTTTGTCTCCAGCAGCATCAGTGTTTTGGTTCAAACAAGCATCAAGAATCAGCTATTTCTTTGGTACCTTTTACAAGCTTGTTCAGACATCTCATATTATAAACTGCAGACTATGAGGTTCTCTATCCCCTATTTATTGCAGAGTACATCTAGCCCTTAAATCAACACTGTGAGTCCTCATTTTGGGTCAGACAATATGTGTTTGTTAGGGATCTATAATAGGAAACTTTTGATGGTAGTCTGTATTGGTTCTGCTGGGAAAGGAGTAGCTTGCATGGTGTTGTGTTTCAAATTTGTGACTGAACCCGTGGTTGACCCAACTGACCAAAGAGATACCCCATACCATGTGATGGTACGCTCAGCAATAAAAATTAGGTGGGGAGTAATCTGGTGCTGTGAATTGGTGGATGATTGTCTCGGTGGGTTTTGTCTTGTTTTGTTTTTATTTCATGAATTCAATCTTTTCTTGAACAATGAGTTTCTCTTGCCTTTACACTTCTGACTCTTTCCCCCAGCTTTCTGTGAGTGTATGAATGAGTGGCTGGGTGAGGGCTCAGCTACTGACCAGGATAAAGCCTCTGCATAACCCCACCTATGAAGGTGAACCATCACAAATATATCACATTTTGTGTCCTGCTAGTTAAAATGTGACATAGGCTCAGGACATGGAAAGTATGGCCTTGTGTCTAGAGCACAACTTTTAATCAATGAGTTACACTTAAGTGAACACCTTGGTCATTCAGAATATATAAGGGTTGGGGAAAATACTCATCCTTCTAAATTGCTATCAGTTCTAGTAGTGCGGGGTTGCAGCATGTTCCCCTTCAACTATGAAGTAATTCACTGGTGTAGAAGCTAATCAGAGAAATACATGGAGTTGTTCATCTAATTTTAATTAGAAAAGTGGTCAGATTGGGATGGGCTACTACAATGGCAATAAGCCTTCCAGTAATCAAGAAGAATAAAAGTAGTTTAGCAAGCCTATTTTATTCCCTGAAACATACACAATATGCTGAAAATTCTGTTACTATTAGTAGTATGAGTCTCAAAGTTTTGATGTTTTTCATTTACAGTCCCAAGTGCTAAGACCCGAAAAAAGACAGAATCTTAGGTTATCCTACTTAAAATATTAACATGTACTTGTTATATTAGGTGATTTCACCCCTTTCCACTGTGCATCCATACCTGACAGGTGAAATATGTTGTTTGTTACTACTGACATTCTCTTCTGTATTTCAAGTTCATAGTGAAACTCCATAGACTTATAAAGATAATTAAAAAACCCAAACCTCGCCCAAATTTTCTCGCCTATGGCACTTTTAAGATGCTTAGGCAAGTATTGTAATATGTCATGTAATTCTGGTACATTACTGCTGTCAAATGTAATGTGCCTCTTGATAGACTTTGGGATCTGCAAAGGAAATTGAGCAATAGCCTTAAATGAAAGAGTGACTAATAAATTTGCCCTATTTTGGACATAAATAAGATGTCACTCTTTATTGTTGAAACAAGTGGAAGTGTTTTCTAGCTCACCTGTCAACAGTTATGGGTGTGCAAGTCCTAGGTTGCTCTTTGCTCTGTGTGAAAACTGGGGAAGTTTCTTCCACCATCAATTTAACCCTTTAAATTGTCTTCCTCTGTGTCTGCAGACAAGGCCAAGATTTAGCCTTGATATTGTAAAAAAAGCTTGTATAGGATTAAGAGAGTGGACAACTGGTTGCGTTACTCAGTGCAGTGGTGATGGCTGTATTCTCAAGCATTCTGTGTGCTCTAGCCTACTTTGACACGTTTGGGTAGCTGGAAGGGTTTTTTAACATCATACAAATTAATCCAGCCTGGGGCTGGATTAGCTGTAATGGACAGCATATAAAGATTTTCAGGCACACAGCCATCCACACCTTGACAGGCTTGCTGCACTTCCAATAATTTAATAAATCTTTGACGAACTTTAAAAGAAACTGTCAAGATGTTTCATCATTTTTGTCTTCTTATGCCATTTTTAGTAAATTTATTGCACATGAAAAAAATACATCCCTAGGCATAGCCCAGAAGCACTAGGACAAGTTTCCTCACTCTTCTGCCAACATGTTTCTGTCGTGCCCTGGAGGTAGCACCTGGTTTGAGAGGATAGTTCTCTCCTTCATTTCCTTGGCCTCTCAGCTGACAGTATTAAACAGCTAATTAGTGAACAGTGGGTTTTTTTTCCCTCATGCAGAGGAATTTTACTTCAAAAATTTTGTCTTACAATTATTTATAATAGTCCTTAGTATCTTTCAACTGAAACTGGCTTTTTCTTACCAGTTCTTCACATGCACATTCCACTTTATGAGCATAGTGCAATGTTTTTAAGTGTAATGCTTCTAGCAGAAGGAGTGCCATGTTGTCTGTTTTAGAGAAAAAAAATAAACACTTGGAGTGTTTGGGAACAAAAAGAGATCTGAAAAATTATACACATGGGTGAAAAGAGCAACACAGCTGAGTTTACTGTACCATTCCTAACAACATCTCTTTTTACTTCTAAACTGTGACTAGCTCCTGAGCATGTTCTCTTTCCCTGTGCACTTGAGGGTATTTTGCTAACAGAACTAAGAGCTGTTGCTGCTTGTGAAGCATTATTAACTTTGCTGACTTTGTAACCTTAGAACAAGTCCATGGTCTGATGCTGTTACAGGGGAGAAGTTTTGAGTTTCTTATTCAGCTTTTATTGTCTTTATCCAGAAAAGGGATGAAAAGTGGAATGATGGTGACAAGTTGCAGTCCTTCATTTGCTGTATCCTGCTATTTTAGTTGAAAGTGAAACACAATTCCTCACTGCTCCTTTCTCTTGGGAAACCTGGAAATTTACTTTTACCCTCATCAAAGTCAGAGATTTTGCCTATTAATAGTTTGGGGCTGTTAAGATTTCTTGATGGGCATTTAATATATAAATCATCTGTTTCTATTCATCTAGAAATTTATTGGTTTTTGCTGAAGAAATACAGTCCAGACAACAAAATGTCATTGTTGAGAAAAACTATAGTTTTCATATAATATTTTTTACAAAGCACTGAAAATGTAGAGGAGTGGGAAGTTATAACACAGTTAATGTATTTATGTATCATTTTGCTGTGTACACATAAAAAAGAGAGCACATGATTTCCCCTAATGTTCATATAATGCCTGGAGGCTGGAAGGCAAGAGAAGGGAGATAAATGAAGAGGGAAGGAAGAATGCAAATTGGCTGCAAGGCAAGTTGGTGGTTCATGATCCTTGCTTTGACTTTGATCTAGTCTCATTAATGAGCAATTTTGCAAAGCTGCAAGGCATTCTCTGGTTGCAGGATAAATTCAGCTTAAGTTGCCCATGCAGGTGTGCATGACACAAGAAGCCTTCCAGAATGTATGCATTCTTCCAAAAATGTGTTCATCGTTTCATTTTAATAACTTAAACTGTTGTGGTTGAACATTACTTCAAGACATGAAGTATCAGATGTTAATGTAAGTAGTTTTGAAATGTACTGCTTAAATCAAAGGGGAGGAGAAAGTCCTGAATCCAATCCACTGTGAAATGAACAACTTTGCTGAGATGATGTAAACTACTACCCGTTTATGATTACAGCTAATAAGGTTATAAGCAGCTGGTATCATCGTAATTCCTATAAGAATTTTGATCCCATTTGAGGGTGAGTAGTGTTGCATGTACTCATTAGCTGTCTGTAGTCTTCCTCCTAGCTGGAGGAAAGTCTTACCAAAATCAGTTCCTCAAGTTGTTTAGTATTTTCTGACTAAAGTGCTGTACAGGTTTTCATTAGAAAGTAGAAAATATCTCTTACTTTCTGCCCCCTAATTCTAAACAATATTATCTCCTTCACAACATACATTTTGAAGAAGCAAGAAAGGCTCTGCATGCTTGTTAGATGGCCAGGGAAAACTGAGACAACCAGTCTTTTTTCTGGACTGTTAGATTGGCATAAGACTGCAAAAGGAATTTTCAAAAACTAATCTGATTCAAGCAGAGGTGTAAGAGGTGGGTATCAGCATTTGCATCTGTATATTTGACACAGGAACAGAGGAGTGAGTAAGTGCAGTAATGGAATTTTCTGATGTTTGCTTTGGGTTTTTTGCTCATACAAATTAGCATAGTTAAATATTGAATTAATAAAAATATGTATGACAAAAAAGACTCATTGTCAAAATTTCCTACACACAATCCAACCTCTAAAAGCAAACAAGACAAAAATCCCACAAAAACAACTGTTATCATTGTACTGATCTGTTTTTTTTCAGGTGGTCAGTACCCTGTAAAAGAAGAAATTAAAAGCAAAAAAACAAACAAAAAAAAGATGTTATCATCTAAAATTTGTAAGATATTTTGTAATAAAAAACTAAAGAAAATATGTGTGATTGTGAAATACCATCTCTGGTAGCAGTTCTAACCCTGCCCTTTCTTAGCTTTCTAGTGTGTGAACTTAAGAATTATACCAATTTTTAAAAATTATTCAAGTTATTCATACATACATACAGAGTACTAGTCTGTCTGCTTTCATATTTTGAAACTTGGCATTTCTTAGCTATCTTTTGTTTATTTGAGATTTGTACTGCACGTTCTTTATAGAGTGTCTTGCAGCTTTCTCTTAATCATCTGTAGTTAAATGACTAGTTAGGTCAAATTAACATTTTTTATGTTCTTTTACCAGAATTACATTATTTAAGCTGATTCAGTATTAATTATATTCTTCTATATGTACCAATACAAACTAAGTTAATCTGCATTTGCCACCTAAAAGAGGGTTTTCCTAGCAAGTAAATGAGTGAGCAAGTATTATTGAATTCACAACATTGTAACTAGATAAACTTTTTTAAAAATTTATTCACTGATCCTTTCAAAGTAACCAACTGGACAAGAAGTGGTTTATGTTGGGCTGTTATACATACCTTAATTCTGCAGGTATGATCTAAGGATCTTAACTATTTAATTTAGATTTTGCTGCTACAGGGAGAGTATTGGGAAAACACAAGCAGCTAAGTAATAAACATATAAACTGCATTCTTACAAAATTTTAAAACCACTGTATAAGGCTTTATTTATGAAGGAGCTTCTTAAATGCAGCTGTTGTCTTTATGAAATTGAGCTGTAATTTCATTTGAGTAGAGCACTTAATAGGTGACTGGGGCTACTGGAATATCAAACTGGAGCCTGGAGTATTAAAATCCTGTTTCTTTCACAGCAAGTAGGAACTGTTGAAGAAGGGAACTGAAATTATATAGTTTGCACTCCAGAATAACTGGAGTTGGAAGTATGGAGTGTGGAAAACCTTTAAACATTGATGATCACTTATGATCTAGATAGTGGCACACCAGTATTTGGAAACAATTTTAAAGGATACCTGCTGATTTTCTAAACAAAAAGGTTAGAAATAAAAGGCAAGTGAGTTATAAGGCAGTCTCCTCACAGTCAGTCAGGAATGCACATTATAATTTAGAAAGGTAGAGCTTGAGCTTTGAGATGATCTTGAGCTTCCAGACTCAGGTGACAGAGGACAAAATCCATAAAGGCTGCAAATCCAGTCCTGCTGCTACTCCAGTGAACAGCAGAACTGATATTTCCACATGCTGGGTTTTGGTCCCCTGAGCATTCCCTGCTCCTAACGCCACCTGCTAGCAGGTCTGTGAATTGTACCAGGCAAGGACAGCTGGTCCTCCAGAGGACTACCTCTGAGTCTAATGTCAGCAAGAAGAATCATGGGGACACACACAACTAGATATTTTGGATGAGATAATATCTTAGATTTTGGATGACAATATCATAGATATTATATGGATCTGTGAATGAATATGGAACTACCCAAGACAAGTAGTGAGGCCAGTGAGGTGCTGCTACATGGGATGTGTTGTGCAGGTTTTCTAGAATGAGTAGCTGAGGGTCTTTGGGAAGAATTAGGAGAAATATCATATCATATTTACTCAGCAGCTAAGGATGCTATTCTCAAGTTTAAATGGGGTATAGTTCACATCGATCTTCCCGTCTTCATTCCTTCTCAAATTTATTTATATTAAGTGTTTTATATACATGATGCAAATTTGTTCCCCAAACCTCAGTAAAATAATGATTAACTACTGAATTTTCTCTTCCTTTCCCTTCAGCTTTATTGCTAAAATTCTAAACCACTGAGTTTTCCAGACTTTTTGAATGATTCTGTCTTCAGAAAAAGGTAAAGAACAAATTGAAGTTATCTCTTTTAATATAAAAATCATCAGACTAAACACCACCATTGCCAGATGAGGGTTTTTTTAAAAAAAGATATTATTTGTTAATGTATCTCTTCTCTATTAAAATTACTGTTCTGAAATACTTCTACTATATTTTCAGTATGAAGAATATCACAGAACCAAGTAGTGATACACTCTTATTGTGCCATGGATGTTTTGCTTTTATTATCTTTATATGGCAGCTGTAGAGTTTAAATGCTTCTCCATGAAGGGTATAGATACTGCCTGTATCAGGAAAGATTGACATACATCTTAATCTTTTTAAATAATAGTAATAATTTATAAATTATTATTAGTAAATCAGCACATAAATTATATTAATCTTTGCATAATATTGAATTATGACTGTCTGAAGTCTGAATTATGAATTATGAAGTCTGACTACTTTAATGACTTGTGTGGGATAGAACTTCATTTTGGTGGGACAATATGGGTTTGGGGGAATAAGGGGCTGGCAGAGTCAGAAAACTAGTGCAGATCAGAAAACCAGGGCTCTTCCTAAATGTTGGGTTGTCTGGGGTGATAGACCTCACTGTGTAATTAATTTCAGGCATACAAGGGCCTAGTTTCTGAGCCCTTTTAGGTCTCTTTAAGTTCCCAGTGAAAGTATTTTAATTCAGTTAAATATGAGCAAATATCAAATGCATGGGATGATTGTGATTGCTTGGCCAAATCACAAAAGATGTTTTTGCAGTAAATTGAAAGTTAAGAAATGTGAGAAATTACCTCACCTGTTTAGGACAAAGACTAAAAATCTCATTACATTTTCATTTGATTTTAAATTTCATGAGTGTCCATCCTCCCTCAAATAAAAAGAAAAGTGAGTTTGGATTTTGAGGATACTTCACCAGGTAATGAATTCTTCCAGCGTCCTGGCCAGACAGATTTGTGAGAATTTGATTGTATGGTCAGTTATCACCTTGCTATTTTTCCATTCATAAGTTAGTAATATTTTAAGGTCTATTTAGCTGTCTTTTCTTGTTCAAAAGTTAGGAAATACCATAATGTTTCCTGCAGATGTCCCTTACAAACCTGTGTTAAACTTCGGTGTTTTTGACACACTGGACATGGAGAGCATAGGACACCTCCCAGACAGAAAGATAAATAGACCAATAAGTCAGGTTTGCAGTTTCATTCTTTTAATGTGATGTGATGTGAAATCACAAGTTTCATTGACCAAAAATAGTTTTTCCACAATTTTGAGATCAAAAAGATTTATTTTTTTCATGTGGATGTGGGGAGAAATGTCTTTTATTTGATAAACAGAACAAATGGGAATGCATGAATTCTTTAAATGAAGTTCCTTTTTCTTTTGGAATGTATCTACCTTATGCAATATGTTCTGTGAATAGGAGAACAGCATCTCACCCTTAGCATGTGCTTACATCTCCCAAGAATTGCACTTAAACATTTCTATTAAATACTTTAGTAACCTGTTACTTTAAATGCTATCAGATTTGAACAACAACGTGAATATTTGCTTTCAGTAGTGGCTGGAAGCTGCTTTTTAAAGATTTATTTTTTGCTGAATTATAACAAAGTATATGAATCTTGCAGTTGTTTTGTGTGTACATGTGGATGTTCATGTTTGAATAGACTTGCATCCTGAAGGTTTGTTTAGGTTCTCCCAGTCCTTAGTGAAAAAATCTGGAAATATTAATTGATCAGTGCCTTGAAAACCCCATATATATTGAATAGAATAAACATACATTACACTGTGTTTTATAAAATTATTTTTTTATCCACTGATTTATGAAATATGCACCCCCATGTTTACAACCTTAATTACTATACCTTTGTTGTGATAAAAAGTATTATTATGTTGATTATTAACCAAAGTATAATAGTACAAAATTAATTATTTTTTTTTCTTTTAATTCTTAGACTTGTAATTTGCTCCCAGGTTTCTGTCTGTCAATTTGTTTGGTTTGAATGAAGTACAATTATTTCAAGTAGGGCAAAAAGATATACACACCCACAATAATGCCAGTTTTACAAACCAGAAAACTGAAGGCTGGGTCACATTTTCCCCATTCGTCTGGCCCCAGGGGAAAAAGGAGAGGAAGCATGATTCTTCCTCGTCAGTCACAAACAGAGGCAACACCCTCTCCCCAAAGCTTGATGTCTACCTTTCAGTATTAGATTTTGCTGACAAAGAATTTTGGACTTTTGCTTTACAAGGTGTACTTTATTAAATATGATGCTTCTTACTGGCTCCCGATACTTCCATGTGTTTATACAGTGCTTTAAAAATCATTTGGAAAATGAAAAGTATTTCACTTCTTAACTAATTTCAATAGAATTAAATTTATAGACCTGAGTGATAATTAATTTTTATAAAACATACTTAGAAAAATTCTCTAACACAGTAAGAATGTGCTTTTTATCCTAAGTACCAATATGAAAAATGTTTCTATTTCTTTCAATTAGTAATGTTTTGTTTGTTTGTTTTTTATTTTAACATCTCATATTAATGATTTCACTTTGGATTTCAGTTCACAGTTTTCCCAAATGAGTGAAAAGTAACTTTTTTTTTTCATCTTTGCTTGTTCATTGATTAGGTTGAGATTTATTTCTAAACAAAAAGGAATGCTAGCTGGAAAGTTTAATGGAAAAAAAAAAAAGGTGCAGGCTTTCACATGTATTATTTTTGCATGTATTATACAGATGGTTTTGAACATGTCCTTACATTCATCACGTGAGCTGATTTAGGGTTTGTGCTGAATAGACATCTTTTGGTGTTTCAGCTAAGTATAATTGAACCTGTACCAAAGACAAAGTGCTGCATGCAGGGTTTGCATACAGTACAGCAGTTTATACAATCTGGCTTTATAAAGATTGATCTGATAAGAATAAAGGAAAATATGACTCAACTTTCATTCCATCTCGGATAGAGAGAAATGTGGAAAGTTTAATGCCGAACTGTGAAAAGATTCAGTAAGTCACCACAAATCACTTCTACTAAGCCAAAACTGGGTAATTTACACAGCACTTTGTGATCTTCAAACAATTTGCAGTGTGCAATTATTCATGCCACAACATGGGGCCACAGCTCCCAAGCTGCCTGTTTGTTCTATGGCTGAAGCAGAGGTGTTTGAAAACTGCAAGAGCCTACCAAAGGCCCAGAGATCATGGCTAATGTGACACCCCCAGGCCTAATCTTCTTAGAGCACTGGGATAAAATAAGTATCCATTACAAAATCAGCCTTCATCCTGCCCCCTTCTGTGCTCTGCCACTCTGATAGCCAACACGAAGACAATTGCATGATTCTGGGCTTAATCAGGTATTAGGAGCTAATGCAGTACGAGTAGAGGCTAATCTCCATATTTACTCCATCTGTACTTACGGACCTGACTTGCCTGCCCCCGATAGATCAAAAGGAATTGGCGAAAACCAGATTAGAGATGAAGAAAGGAGAGAGAGAGGTCCAAGAAGTGTAAGAGGCAACATTCTCTGCTTTCCTCAGTTGTGTATATGTGTATCAAAGCCATGTGGTCTAATCCCATGGAAACACTTTCCATTGTATTTCTTTTTCTTCTCGTCCCCACCCCCAGACTCTGTCTCCATCTTTAAATATGGAAATTGCCATTGCAGTTAAAATTATTGATAAGTGTACCATGCCATTCCTAAGGATCAACTTTTACGCAGTTAAATATATATTGGATTTTGTTTCAATTAATTATGTCATTTATTTATGACTGACACACGTGTAGAACTCTCTTCTGGGTCCATTTTGAAATCTGATGAAAATCTCAGAACTCATTAATTCCAGGTCTTTGTAAGTGCTCTTTGTAAGTACTACATAGACAATGAAGCCTTCTGTGACCTTAAGTTAAAATGAATGTGAGAAAGGAAAAGAGAAAAAAAAAATCTCTGTAAAATTAGCTATTTTCCCTTTAGTCACTCAGAAGTAACTGTTTCTCTTCTTTCTATATCTTATCATCTACAATATCTTGGCATTCTCTTCTGAAGCTTTTGCTCCAAGCAGATACTTATGATTCCAGAAACATGGACAGATGGGTAAGGAAAAGAGAGCAAAGGAAATTCACGCACTCACCACTGTTGGCAGTCACCTGCTGTTTGTAAACAGTGACATGTGGCCACCAATAATGACCTTCAAGCTAGGAAATGCGTGTACTAAACTAACTCAAAGGCTCTGGTCACCTTGGGTTGGTGATGAACAAGTTTTATGAAGGTGGGATGCATTCCTTAGCAAGGGTGGAAGAAGCCTGCACTCAAAAGAGTGCTCAGGAAAGCTGAGGACATTTCAAAGGGTGCACTGTCGTCCTTTTTGGAAAGCTGACAGACTCACTGTTTTTTTGACTCCTTACAAACCCCAAGTGGTGCCAGAAGAGAGCCTTGTTGCTGCCGATTTTTGGCAAACAGAGCTCACCTCATTAGAGTGGATTAAGTCATGATGCTGAGAAGGATAAAAGGTGAAAAGCAAAAACAGTGGATGGCGAACACAGAAAGCTCAGAGTGTCATTTGTATGCTGACGCTATTATTGACTAGAGCCCATGTGGTTCACACTTTTCAATTACCGTCTGCTAGAAAGGTGGCCCGTAATTGCAAAGGCTGATGCCAGTGCACCAAATGTCAAGGGAGCCTCCCTAACCCTCATCACCTTTTCTTGATGCTTGACTTGAGGATGTTCAAAGGCAAAAAGCCACAGCCTGCAGATCTCCCTGCGGAAGAAAAAGATGCCATTTAAAAAAAAAAAAAAAAAAGAAAAAAAAAGATAAAACCTCAACAACTCAACCTCCCTCATTTAAAAACCTAGAGTTAAATTCATTATCCTGTGACCTTGTCCTTTACCCTCTGTTTAGCTAGGACATCCACCGGCATTAGTGAGAATTATACCGTGAAGATCCAGGGCAGGATTGCATTTTTTTTTGTTTTGTTTTGTTTTGTTTTGTGGTGCTGAAGCTGCCCAGGTGCTGAACAGCACCAAACTGACTGTGATTTCCAGAGATGCTCTTTCACAGGATTTTTAAAACGTGGAAAATGGCCAAGGTTAGTTTTCCTCTAAACTCCAGCAGATATTCTCACTAACAGCACAGTGTCACTTTTAACTGAGATGCGTTACTTAAACTGGTATTATGCCATCCCTGCAGGTCCTAGAATAACCTGTGCACTTTTGCCCCCATTTATTTAAATGCTCAAGAGCACTTTTTTGTACATCTTTATTTCATTATACATTATTTTTTCGCAGCTACAACTAAGGTAGTTATTGAATGAAAACAATGATCTGTAGCCAAAATATTTGACTCAAACATCATCAGCAAACTCAGAACAGATACAAAAATTCAGATTACTTTTTTCTGTCGTTAAAGATCTAGTGAATTTTACTGATTTTTTTTTTTTTTTTTGTTATTTGAAACATTATTTTGATAATTACATTTCTTATCAGCATTAAATGCTGGAAAATTATATACTGTGTACTGTATTAGAAATTTATGTAACACAAGTAAGGTCAATTTTTACTGAAAAAAGATTTCTCTGTTTGTAAAAAATACTTTTCCTGTGCTTATTCTTCAAATTCTTCGAAATAGAATTCTAGCATATGTCTTTTTTATATTGAGACTTCTTGTCATAGACAATTTTTTTCTTCTTTATAAAAGTTGCTTCAATAATTGGACCAAATCCCCGAATCAGAAGAGAATTTAAGAATTTAACATGTGAGTATTAGCATGTGTTTTTTTACAAAAGTGGGATACTTTGCCCTTAAAATGGAAGAAAACATGAGCATGCCATATTGGTGATTATTAGGTAGATTTAGTGCCCAGTCATTAATCCAAAGTCATCTTCCAATCTATTTTTCCCCTCAAATGCATCAGTAAAATTCTGCTGGAAGAATATTTTTGTTGACTAAGTGTCATACTGTGTCATATCTTATATCCTGATTTCAAATCCTAGAAACACCAAATCAGTTTTCACTTCCAGTTAGAGAGTAAAACTATTGATTCAGATCTTACCTGATGAAGTTTTAAGTAGCTTAATTTTTTGTTTTGGTGAATTGAAATTAAATTGCATTGAAATTTTCATTGAGTTGTGTGACCAGTGGGAATTTTAACGTATTTTCTGTCTGTAAATTAAAGATAGTTTATAATACTTTCTAAGAGCATAATTCTACCACTATCAGAGAGGATGGGAGACAAAATTTTGCCACCAAACTTTGTGTGATCCATGTTGCTGCCCCCCTTGTCATGAGTGACGTTATTTTTGAGCTTTAAAACAAATTTAATTTTGTTCACATTAAGAGGTTTTATTTAAACACGGTATTAGTGTTGCTTTTTAGCTTGCAATATCAGCTGCAGGTGATACATAAATTTACAAATATTTTAATCACCAAAAAGGTTTAAATCTGTTCATCCAGCCTTGAAGACTTCCTTTATACAGTGAGCTTGCTTGAAAATACTTAATGTCCCTCAAAAAGGAAAAAAAATATTTTTAGACATAAAACTTCAGTGAAGAACTTTGCAAATCTGATTGCACTCTCCAAAATTTTTGCAAATTTATTGTTTTCCTCTTCTTATTTCTCAGAACTTAAATGTTAAATATTTTGAGGAAATTGGAAAATCTCAGTGTCAAACTACTGGACTGACTTTCTCAGACATTGACCCCTACTAACAAGTCTTCATGTCAAAGTTAATATCTATTTTTTTCCCTCTGAATAAAAGTTTTGATCCTTCAGACCCCTCTCCTTGCTCCTTTACAGTAACATCTCTGCACATGGACTAGAAATATGAAACAGTTTTACTGCTCTCATTTATGAGCAAATTGTGAGCCAATGCCTTATAAAATGCATCACGGTAATATAATTTTGGGGTACAGGTACTTTGAGGTCACCACTGATCAGCTGGTAGGCTGAACTTTTTTGAGTCAACTTCCAGAGGAAAAAAGTTCTGTGCAAGGTAAGGGAAAAACATGAGAAATTTTGTGTTCTCCCTTGGATATTTGGTGGAAAATATTAAAAAATACATGCAAGTGAAATGCACACTGTGAAGTGGAACCCAGATGTAAGGTGGAAGTTGGGATGTGTCCTACTCTATTCTTTTGTGATACAGAGCAGCAGATGCAGCAGCTCCATGTGCTAAGATGTCTCTGTAAGAAACAGGTGAGGGGAAACTCTTAAAACTTAGGCAAATATTAAAAATTGGGAAAGTATTCAAAACTATGAGTCCTGTCACCAAAATGTTATTTTCTTCCCCAGAAAGAAAAAAAACTGGATACCAGCTCCGAGTCTGGGTGTTTAGATAACAGTAAAACATTTTTTTAATTTATATTTTGTTACCAGTCTGAATGTTGAAATCCCATAATCATAATCTCATTTCTATCTTTAAGTCTATCTTACCTCAAGTAAATGAATCTCTGCTTTAATACCAGACATTTCTCTTGATAAGGAAACCAATAGAAAAATTTCCAGGAAACAATAAGTGCCAAATTGCTTTTATTTATTTATTTATATATTTTCCAAAAAGAATATTGTTTAAAATTTGTCTCAGAATAATTTTTGTGATTAACTCTTGGTCTGTGACAAATGAAACCAAATTTTGCTCTGAAGCTAGGCTTGATTGGACATACATATTATATTTATCCCTTAATAGTGATTATGGTCCCTAGGATAAAATGTTAGTTTTCTTATATACAGATTAAAAAAATACTCCTAATTTAGGCTGGAAAATTGTCACTGCTCCAAGTATTAAAACCAGTGAATGTGAAGACAAGTAAGACCAACAATTAGTTCAACTAACTTAAAATAATTCATCAAAAATCAGTCCAGTTGCTCTTTTTGAAACAAGATGTCCTAGACTTGAAGGAAGTAGCATACTTACTACGTTTTTCCAGCTTTACATAATCATCTAGCCTCATAGTTTTCTCTTTCACTCTGTAAATTCTAGATTTTGAGTGCCATGAAATTTGATACTAAATCTAAGTTTATTTACAAAATGTTTTTGACTATTGGAGATGCTGCCTGTATTCAGGGGCTACTGAATGCCAAGAGACAAATATGAATTTAGAATTTCTAAGTCTGGAGTGTTCAGGAGTTTCAGGGAGTTGTGTCCCCCTATTTTCTGGAAAAATACCTGTGCTATTATGCTTCAAAGATGTAACTTCTGGTCTTCATAACCTTGTGAATAAGCAGTGATGACAAAATTTTGCAGAAAAACGCCAGTGAACAGGAAAGGACTAATTTCCTTGGAAATCTAAAATATTTTCACTTGATTAACCTGTAAGTGGAAATGGAATGAAATATGCTCTGTGTTTAAATTTAAAATGATATTCTAAATTTCTCATTCAATCCAACAGTATTGTTCAAAGAGCCTTAAGAAAGTTTAATTTGTTTACATTTTTTAATGTGGAAATTACCAGAATTGAAAACCACCCAAATTTCACTCTCCTTTTTCCCAAGCCCCTGCTTATCACTTTCAAATAATTAAAACTTCTTTTGCTTTGAGGTAGGTGCACTGATACTGTGTGGATATAGAAAGGACGTTTTCAAAGGCAAGTCATTGACAGTAAAAAAAAAAAAAGGTTTGCTGTTCCCTTTATTTGCCCCTAATATTTTCCCTTTTAGTTACTAGCAGCAGTGTCATATTAAATGACTTCCCCCTTTAAACTGTTAAGTGGTGCTAGTTCAGTTTTAGCGGTAAGTCGCCAGCAGACTCGGGGGACAACTGCTATCTCCTATGGCCCTGAAAATTGATATTGAACATGGAAGGAAAAATCTCACAAGCTGATAGCAATTAGCTAAAAAGGATTTGCGACTCCATGATTCATCACACTAGGGGATCAAAGTCATTTACAGAGAGTGTTTCTACAGTCCCTGCCTGCTGCTCTAAAGATATACCTCTGTTTATCTCTCACACTGCGGTGTGACATTTCCTTTTTTAAGAGCCCATTTTCTTAGAAACGTAGCACTGGGCTGCTGCAGCACAGGCAGCCTTTGATTCTCCACTGACTGCCTAAATGACACGATGGCTCTAATGGCACAGCTTTAGCAGGAGCTTGCAGAGGGAATTGGACTTACTATTTACATAAGTGGACTAACAGGTCAGGTCTGGTACTGCTTGTAAAAACGAGGACAAGGTCTTCTCTTGGCAAGTGGTGTACGGCAGGTCTCTTGGAGTTCTGTGGAGCTTTTATGCTTCTTTTGTACACCAGGAGCACTAACTTTCATAATTAAGCCTCACTTTCTATATAAGTTTTTAGAACTATCTTTCGACAGAGTGCCACATAATTTTATCACAGGATTAAAAGAGATCTACATCAATACCAAAGACTTTTTTGTGGAATTCTCTTTTTTTTTCCCAGAAAATAATTCTATTCCTCTGATCTTCCAAAATTCACTCTAACACTTTAAAAACAGTCTCATTAGTCAAAATGTAATTTTACTTTTATAATAGTACAAAATGAAAGAAAAAGAAAAAAAATATAACAAATAACCATTACATTTTGCCAGTTCCAGGACCAAAGTTTCCCTTCTAATTCAGTAGTAGGAATTAGATTTGTTTCTCAGAGCCACAACCTGAAATCCTGGAGGTCTTATAACTTCTACAGACATTTTTTTTTTTGCACTAAGGCTGGAAACACTGTGCTCCTTAGTGGAAGGCAAAATAGTGTTTATTCAGTGATAACATTGTTATAGCCTTTCTCAGGTTTATTTTGGTCAGAGTTTTACAAAGGGGTGACATTTTCAGTAGCCTGATCCTAACTGCTGGTTGTCTCACTCCTTTGATAGTGAACACTATGGGAAGTTCACAGTGATGTGGCAGGATTTACTTTTGAGTGGTATCTTCTAATTAATACCCATTACTTTGTTGTGGATCCAGCCTTAGAAACAACAAATTTCCTGAGCCTTAATGGAGGAAAGGATAATATCAGGCTTGTCTGTGACAAAATTTGGGAGGACATACCAAGGTTACTGGGATGTTCTGCTAGCGAGGGACCTCAGCCTATTGCTCTGAGATTTGGAGGGGCTCCAGAGGCAACAGGAGGCAGCAGAGAAACACCAGCAAAACAGTTTAAAGGTATGCTCCATTAAGAAGGAAACAACAAGTTTGCAGAGGACAGCAAGCTGGTTGGTGTAGTTCACAGGCCCAGGAGGATGGGATGCCAGCCAGGGGGACCTGGACAAGCTCAGGAAATGGGCATGTGGGAATGTCATGTGGCTTAACAAGACCAGGTGTGCCTGGGCTGGGACAACCCCTGGTATGAACTCAGGCTGGGGGATGAACAGATTCAGATCAGCCCTGCCAGGAAGGGCTTGTGGGTGCTGGTGGATGAGAGGCTGGTCATGAGCCAGCAATGGATATTCCTAGCCCAGAAAGCCAAACATATCCTGAGCTGCATCCAAAGCAGTGTGAGCAGCCGGGCAAGGGAGGGGATTCTTCCCCTCTGCTCTGCTTTGGTGAGACCCCACCTGAAGTGTTGCATCCAACTCTGGGGTGCTCAGCACAGGAAGGGCATGGACCTTTTGGAGCAAGTCCAGAGGCAAGCCATAGAAACACCTTTCCTACGAAGACAGGCTGAGAGGGCTGGGGTTGTTCAGCCTGAGGAACAAAAGAAGAAGAAGAAGAGGAAAAGAGGAAAAATTTTGGTCTTTCAGAGTTTAAAGGCAGCTTACAAGGAAGATGAGGACACACATTTGGGAGGACCTATTGTGGTCAGACAAGAGGTGGTGATTTTAAACTGAAAGAGGATAATATATTTAGATTGAACATAGACCATGAATTCTATACAATGAGGGGGGTGAAACATTGGAAAAGACTGTCCAAAGAAGTGGCAGATGCTCATCCCTGGTAACACTGAAGGCCAGGTTATATGGATAAGGGTCTGAACAACCTGATCTAGGGAGAGATCCAGGGGGATTTGGACTAGATGACCTTTAAAGGTCTCTTCCAACTTAAACCATTCTATGGTTCTATAACAATACAACTTAAAAAATACAGCAGACCTAGCAAGTCCTTTGTTGTGTTACTGAACCAATTTTTTCATTTAGTTTTTTGTAGCTGTGGAAACACTCTAAGAAGTGGGATTTATATACAAGGTATATAAGTAAATTTATACAAGTATATATAAGTAAATTTACTTACTTATTTTTCTGTTACTTCAGTGGCTTAAACTAGGCCTATCCTAATATTTGCCAGAACATTTTGATATTTCAGAATTAATTCTTATTAATTCTTCACATACTTTTATATGACATGAACAAGTATACCCCAGTTCTTCCCATAATCTTTATTTCATTTATTTGCTTTCCGCTGACCTACCCCTACCCCACTGCCTTCCTAGAAAACAGCTTTATAAGTCCATCCAAATATCTGCAGGAACAGTACACAGTGCCTATGCCTGAGGCATCACGAGTATGTAGCTGGTAGGGCAAAGGCTGCAAGCAGAACTTTGTTTCAGAGATGGAGATTTGTATTTTATTTAAGGTGTTGGTGCCAGTATCTGCTACTATGATTTTTTTATATTTTTTTTTGTGTAGGCTGCTGCTGTTAGCTTCCTGCTTTGACTTTTTTTCCAAGTAACACCTGGCAAGTGGCTTATTACAGCATTTTGTGTGTTAAAACCAATCTGCCTCAGGATCTCTTCTTACAGGAAGGAAATGTTCCTTTGGATTCAGTGCTGTAGCTTGCAGGTATCTTACACACTGTTACATGAAAACCTCAAAGTTTTTGGCATGTACCTTGGAACCCAGTAGATTTGGAAGATAAACAATCAGGACACTGGTATGTGTGCTCAAGAAAGGCACAAGGAAAATAAACCCCAAACTCAGATTTCTTGTATTATAAGGGCAGAAATAGATCCCTCACCAGCTGGGGAAACGTAGTCCCACAAGAAGTGGCCATGTCCAGTCTCAGTCTGTTACCACATATGCTAAAACCAGCAGCGTATTCCTGCAAGATGTTGATGTTGCTCCTCTTTAGAGCAGCAGCAGAGTGCTCTTGACAGTGTTCCCCCAGAGTCACCCTTCCCTGCCACTGCCAGATGGTGCTCACATCAAGTGCACAGCCAGCACTAACCTGCTCTTCCCCAGCCTGTGTGAATCCCTTGAAATGGGAGGCAGAGATTTTCCTTTGGGTCCTATGCAGAGGAAAGCAAGATAATTTCTCTTCTTGGTGGCTGACTCATTTGTTTCCAGGTAATTCCTGCAGCTGAAATGGTTGTGCAAGGAGAGTGAAAACTCTTACTGAAAACCTGCTCATCCTAACAAGCTAAGTAGGAGGGGGAAGTGACTTTTGAGGATAATTATTGAGCACCATTCTTGTAAACCAAATGAGTATGGCTTGAGAGGGTCTGGTGGACTAACAAGACTCTCAACTCACTTACTTAAAAATTCAAAGTCTAAAGGAGTTAAAATACATTAACTTCTGTGCTTCTGATGCATTGGAAAGGGCATAATTATACAAGAACTAGTTGAGAAAATAGGGTATGGATTGCAGTGAACTCATATTCAAGAGAGAACTTGGGATTCAGAATGAATTTTTTCAAAATTTGACAGAGTTTGAAGGATAAGAATAGAAATCTCAGGAGAGCTCAAAATACTCAACTAATGCATTTCTGCTAAAAAAATAATTACTAGTTTCCATCTTGCAGAAATAGGAATTGGTTGCTATATTTTTAGGATAATTTTTGCCATGTAGAAACAGTTTTGGAAAAAAAGTATTTAAAATTTTTATTTTATTTTATTTTATTTTATTTTATTTTATTTAACAATCTGGTGTTTATGACATTTATCATTGTACTGGAATCTGGTAGACTTTAACATGTTTTATCTAAATTCATGAAAATATTTACTGCTACAATAAACTAATGAGAAATTAAAATAATTTATTCTGATTGGTTACCAGTCTTGAATGTACTCTAATTTAAAAAAAATCCAAATCCCAAAACCAGACCAGAAAGTGTTCTGTGTCAGTACTACAACCTGGGAGAAAATCAATTAATTGTCTTGCCCACATGAACTCCTTGAATCACAAAATATTCATTGTTAATCTATCTATATGAGGCAGAAACATTAAAACAGGTGGTTGTGAAGCATCATGTAGCTATCAAGCTACACACATTTACCTCAACTAAAAATCTGGCCTGGTAATCATGTATATGAATGACTATATCAATTGCTGAATGATGTGACCTATATAAACAGTTCCTGTCCTGTCCAAAATGATTTCTATTCAGTCTCAAAATAAATTGCATTTCTACATGTAACCAAAGTTCATGACATGTTTATAAACATGTCATCTTTGGGCTCCAGTCTTTTCAAATGAACATTTAAAAGACCAAAGATTTCCTCAAATAAATATGCCGGAAAGAAAATAATAAAGAGGCAAAATGCAGTTAATATGTTTGTTATTACTTACCCACATATGCCTGAAGCATCTCTTTTTGCTTAGACTGCACATATGCAAAATGAAAATATATATATTTCCCACTCTTTATTTCTGGGCTTTTTGCATATTAGAAATGATTTAACTCTGAGACCAATTTATAAATTTGTTTGTAAATTACTTCTAGTTGCTTCCTCAATTAAAATTAATATTTATCTGTAAAATGCATTCCTCCAATTATCTGCTTTTTTTTTTCTCTCCCTCCAGCATAAGGAGGTCCTATTTCCTTTAACATTTTGTCATTATTTCCCACCCTTGTATACCATTTTTCCTTCTCCCGCTGTATCAATGGTGGCAATGTGACTGCTTATGGGACTGCTACATAAATCAGGAAATAGCCAGCTTTGTCACCTAAGGAAATGTAACCTCAAATTGCATCCAATCTGTTTTTCTTTCATGCACACACATGCATGAATATACTGAGGTAACAGGGAGATAGGAATCCTCTGAAATTGTTTTTCTTCCTTGCCTTCATGTTTCATCTCAAAGTATAGCAATGGTTGTAATTATTTTGTCTTTTGTTGCATTAGATTTGTTTTTCCAAGATGGAGCTTTGATACAATGTCAATGAAACAAAATTTATAAAATTTATGATGCTAAAATCTAAACCTCCATTGAGAAAGCAAGTATGTACATGAAACATGTTTTATACTGCCTTTTTCTTATTTTAAGATGAATTTTTATGATATTTTATTCTGAAAATTTTAAATAATAAAAATCGAGCCCAAAATGTTATACATCTAAATACAAGTGAAAAAAATATCTGAAGTATTTTTGAAAGAAAACTGGCTTCTGTGTTTGTTGTGTGGCAGGTGTCATTTGTTTGTATAAAAAGCTTTCCTGTCTTTCCCGATGGTTGATGTTCCTATGTCCAGGTACAGGGTATTATTTGACCACATTTTTAAACACACAGTCAGTATAAGTCACTTCAGAGCATGTTATTAGAGCTATTTCTTGCCTCTGGCTGATGTCCTAGAAGAAGATGATAAATCATCCGCTTATGCTACAGAAGGGGGAAAAAAAAAATCAATGTTCAAAACTTCCATGGTCAGCTTTACTCAGGACAACTAAACTCTACAGTGACAAAATACTGATGATGTCATCAATAAAGTAAATTAATGCTGTGAACAACGAAGAATTGTGAACTGCCTTGCAGCATGTTGTAGAATATGAAAAAAAGTTTTTGAGAACTAAAGTTGCAAACTCTAGCTGTTTTTGGACTCTTAGAGCGAGGTGAGATTCATCCTTAAAAGCCAGTGCCGGGGATACAATTAACTTTTTTGTAATCAGAATGCATGTGTAGGCAGCAACAGGATCAAGTGTCTTGGTATTTTGACTTTTCTGCAGCCCACTGGTAAAGAGAACTGGACCCCAGCCACTACAAAAGCAATAGTTAGACATAGTTACTTGTATGTGTTATTAGTCTGAATTCATAGAGGATTCTTATTCCAGAACTGGATTTCAGCAAACAAATAACCACTGAAAGATATTTAATTTGCCAGCTTCAGAATCATACATTTTTAATGAGGTTTTTGCAAGAAAACAAGTTCACATACTGCTCATTAGAATGACCCATTTTAAATGTAGCTCTCCTGGCAACAGACAGGGTATGATGGCCCAGACTAGTTTCTTCTAAGTATTCCCCCTGCCTTAATACTGGTACCAAGAATCTCTGTAAATGGTCCCAGTCTTACCTGTTACTGAAAGCAAATGGGGCTTATAGATTGACGTGTCTACAAAACTCCTGCAGTCCGAGTTAGCCTCAGGACTGCTGACTGCTGGAAGTGTGCTAGTTCTAAAGGAATCCCAGTTCTAGCAAGAGCCAGGACAGCTGCAGCCAGCCAATATTTCTTATTGAAGTGCACTTCATCAGCTGCAGAATTGCAGTGCGGTAACTAATCAGGTCAATTTCATGTCATTAATTATGCTCACAGATTCAACGTAGAGCAAAAAAAGCAGTGTTTCAAAAAAGATTCCAAAGAGTAATAGCATTACTTGGGGAGATAAAGACAAGGCATAAACTCCAAGGTGAGACTGTTTGTTTAAAGCAAGATGAAAAATCACTATCTGACATACATCTAGGGACAACTATATCCTGCAAGGGAGAGGAACTCAGTAATATTTCCTTATCACTAGATTTTGTAATCACGTTAGGACTCAACCTGAGAATCAAAACAAAATATCCCTTGTAAGTTAATAATACTGAATAGAGCAATTAATCACAAGCACCTTTATTTCATGTAGTCGAGCTGAAAAGCTGTGGGTTATTTACACTGCAGAAAAAGACATAAAAATTAAGGCAAAAGAGCAGCTGAGGAAAAGTTGTTTGGGAAAAAGCATGAGGAAAGTTGTTCATCACAGCAAATTTTAGCCTGCCAGGAACATGTGTCTTTGATTCAGGTGAAGGGCTGAAACTACACCAGGAAATGACAAAGGTGAAATCAAAATCTGCCCTGGGTGAAGTGAAAACACAGACAGAGGTTAGAGGAGGGAGAATATGATTCTTGTAATCTGCTGTTTAGTTTTAAATGAGAGATATTTTTTTGTTCAGAGTACGGAGTGCATCAGCAGAAGAGGATCACTGTTACATCCTATCCTGGCATTAATCTGACGGATATTGGGAATTTGAGTAGCAGGAGGAGAGTGAGCTGCTCTGGAAAAATTCTGACAGCACATGAAAGAAGGGGAGTAAACCATCTGAAATCAGGAAGCTGGGGGATGGTCTTGATAAAAGCTGTGCTAAACTGCTAGTTGTTAGCTTGTGAACTTTTCAGGTAAACTAGAATGAGGTTCTTGATGTTAAAAACATTTTTGCTCAGAACTAATTTAATTTATTGGAAAGGAACTATTAAATTATTTCAATATTTAATAAACATAGAGAGAAAAAGAAACCTTGTTTTGAATATAGTTGTTAGACTATCCCAGTTCAATACAAGATTTGAGATGATAAAGATATATATCAATAAATTAATAAATGCAGTCTCTAGAATTTGATTGTTATTACTACCTAAATGTAAGGTGTATCCCCACAATGGCCTTCAAATTTTTGATCCTGGAACGTCACCTTTCAACAGCTTCCAGAGACATCTTTGAAAATTTTTGTTCTTTTCTTCCATGTTTGTAACCCCTGAATTTCTCATAGAATATACTGATGATCTTTTGGAAGGAGGAAAAGTTCAGAAATAGAACTATGATGGAAAGATAAAATATGATTTTTCAGAGATAAACTGAATAGGAATCAAATGAACTGAAAAAAATTATTGTAGTTAGGACTTTAAACAATATATAGGTAAATATGTGTATGTATAATACTAACATCAGGGACTATGTGTGTCTTTGTATGACAAAGGCATGATGTTTGTCAAGAGAGGAAGAGTTGATGTCTGAAAGAATAGAAAGATTCTGGTTTGGTTTCAGTACTGAAGAAGTTTTTAGCAATTATTTTTAGGAGTTTTTAAATCTGTGTTTTTATCTTCATTTTTTTCAGTACTTTAGATACCAAAATAGGCCTTTCAGCTCTGCAGTAACTAGGATCAGTTCTTACAAAGGTGGTTCAGTCATTTCCCAAGCTCATTTTCTCTGTTTTTAATACAAATTATGTGCTTTTTTCAGTCACACAGTTGCTTAAGGTTTATTTGAACTCCAGAGAGGATGATGTCCTGTCCCACGAAATAATTCTGATTTGGTTTGTTCTTCTGTGTCTCCTTGTGAGAGTGTTTGAACTTTGTTCTGGAAAGGTATTTTCCCAGTATGGTCCTTAATAAAGCTTCATGCAAATGAATAATTTAGTCTATACTTCCCTGTTCACATTACAGAACTCATTTCTTTCTGTGCTTGTGTGCTTCTTTGGACTCCAAAAGCTTCACGTGGCAAAGTTTCTTTGTTTGCAAGAGAGTTAAGACATATCTTGCCTTTGGTTTATGTGAAGACTTTGTAGGTAAGTTTTCACTGTTAAATATCTGTTTTTCTTGGGGTACCCTACAATCAAGCACAGGGTTTCTGGTTGTATTGTCAACATTACCAAAAACACTCATTATGTTGAGCCCAGTAGAGATCTGGAAGTCCTGTGCCAATACACAAGAATTGCAGACAGAACTCCTGTGCTGGAAAAACAAAAGATGTGTGAGCTCTATGGAATTAACTCTCCCTAACCCCTCAGAGGAGGATGTGAACTCTTCTCTGCTCCTGCAAATTAGGCTCAACCCCTAGGTATTCCAAAGACTCACTTGTTAGACCTGAGACCAATAAAAGAGACAGAAGCTTCCCAAGCACATGTGTTAGAGATGTTAGAGATGTATTAAGTTGCATTGATCACAGCATCAGGGAAATAATGGAAGCTTCATCTGAATGCTGAGGCTAAAAATATCTCTATTTGTCTTCATCTGGCTGAATCAGCTCTAATCAGATAGCAAGAGGCTTGGAAGCTGCAGATCAGTGAAGGCAGAAATTCTGCTTTTTTTGGAAGCTCCATCCTCTTTCTTGTCTTTTTCTCACAATGTTGAGGATTTCTGGGATTGAGACTCTTACTCCTGGGCACTTGGTTACCTGCTACTGCATGGGTTTCCTGCGATGCGAGAGTGTGATTGTCCCAAAAAATTAAGGAAAAAGTGGAAGTCCGTCATGTACATACTGAATATCAGAGAAGCCGAGTAATAGAGGAAAAAGAGCTGTTTCTGGGATGGAAGTCTGTTGAGTTCTACAGGGATGAAGCTTTTCTTTACTCTGTTAATTTCTCTCAGCAATCTTGACTCTCTGCCACCTGCATCAAACCTTTATAAGCACCTCTCTGCAAACAAACTCACCTTGTATTAATCCTGCTAAAACTGGTATTTTCAATGGTGTTAATGGCAAACTAGATGAGCTGGGTTATATCAAAAGGAGTTAATTGAAATAATTAGTTAACATGAAGTCTTACCAGGTGGTAAGACCTCAAGCATATAGTAGTGGATTGTATTGCTTGAAACTGTCAAGAGAAACAGAGACTAGAAACTCATTTTGTTGCAAATGATGTATGAGATCATATAATAATACCTCTGAGAAATAGTAATAAAGTTGATAAGAGATTTTATCTTTTTGCAAAGAATGTGTAAAAATTAATGTGGGGACTGGGCCAGCAGGAATAAATGCTGCCCCTTTCCTGTCTTGGTGAATGTTATTCCGTGGCTTCCATAGTCAGACCTACAGCAAATCCAAAGTAACTTTTTATGGAGTAATGGTAGTACTGCATAACCTGGACTGGTGCTGAGTATTTGTCTTGCCCGGCCTGTTTTGTCTTTCCTTAAGTGGTGGGATTTGGTTAATGTTTGAGTAACATGGGAGAAGGGAGGAGAAATTACTTTGGTGTTAATGTCCTTCAAAACAGATTGGAAGCAGAAAAATATCCTGACTTCCCATAATTTTAATTTCATAGATCCATAGTTGAGCTACTTAAGACTACCAGAACATGCCCTGGCAAAACCTTTGTATTTTTCTACTATAAACTAAGCATAAATTCAGTTGTAGATGACAGATTACTTCATATACCATGCAAGCAAGCCTAGACAATAGCTTTAGCCATGACTGATTGCCTTGCTGTAACCCACTTTATGTTAAATGTATTCTTGCTGTTCAATTCCACAACTGTAATTTTGTTCTTCTGCACCGCTCAGCCCTCTGTGGACTAACCAGGTTCCTTCAGTAATGATTTCTTTTCTATTGTATTGTTTTCTGCATAATCAAGTTGGTAGGTAGGGGTTTAGGTGACACAGCCATCTGTCAAGTTCATTTGCTCTGAAAATGCAAGAAATAATGGCCTCTACAACTTGGGGCTATCTGTTATAAAGGAAGAATATCAGCTTTACCCTGCACCATCTTCTCATCTTTTCAAATTATCATTTTTTCTACTTTCTATATAAAATACATAAGGTTCTCTTGACATGACTGATTGGTGAAAAAGAAAGCTATCACATGTCCACCTTGTATTGCAATTTATGCAAGCAATCCAATTAAGGAGAGGCAGCTAACATCCAGACTAATGTGCCTGTCGTGAAACTAAAGAGAATGCTGCAGACTGCTCTGCTCAAGTGTTATCACTGCTGGTTCTCTGACATGCTAACTGCTTTTTACTTGAAGTTTGCATAATGTGTAAATGTTAAGGAGTTTGCATGCCACAAAGGAAAGGGAAAACAGTTATTAATTTTCCCCACTCTAAAATAAAATGCTCATAATAATTCTTATAAGGAGCCTTTATCAAATTGTATCTTTTCGCTGAAATGACACGCACTTGGTAGGAAAGACATAAAAAGCTGCCTCTGCATTCTTAACCTTTTTCAAACACAGCGGAAGCCAGTTGGAATAATCCAGGAATTATTCCAGTTTTCTGTGCAAATGTATGGAGGGAGCAGAGTTGTTTATACAGAAGAACAACTTTTATCCAACATCATGACAGTAGAGCTGGAAACATCCTTGTTGCTCTAGGTCAGAGGCGCCTTTACATTGGACCCATTTGTGACTGCCTCTCCTAAAATGCAGAATTACAATGGTTCATACTGAGCATAGACCTCAAATGGCGTGGTTTAGAAACAAAACCATTTCCAGATGCCATTATATGCTGTTAGTGAAACATGAAATTTTCTGCTTTTATGAAAACATAATTATTAAGTGGAATGTCACACTTTTATCACGCTTTTACCAAACCAATTCCCCCATCACCTGCCTCTTAGGGCCATTGACGTGTGATAAGACTCTCTGCTGGATGAGAGATTCCCTGACAAGGGAACAATTGCTGTTGTTCACATCAAGTCAAATAATGAACCTGAGCAGCAGGTGTAAAAAGTGATAAACCCATTAATGAAATTAGTTAGCATCGGTAGCTATCTGCTGAATATTTCCAAAATATAAAATCAGTCTTAAATTCTAAACAAAACATGGAAATATTGCAAAGAAGCTATTCTGCTCTGTATTTCTGCCCCATGGTGCAGAATTTGATATCCATTGTATCAGTGCTGTGTAACACATTTAGTGCAGAACTGAAAATACTTCTTCAGGTTATCTATGGCATTCTATAAACTGTTCTCTGTCATTGGCACAGAAGTTGGGAATAAAAATCCATACTAATTAAATTAATACCAATTAAAGAATCAGTTGTTCTATCCAAGCTTACCTCTAATGCAAATTTCATGTGCTGCTTCATCCCAGAATAATACTTTCTGGACCATATACATATATGTTTCATATATGTTTTTTTGGGGATGTATTTTAAGCATTTTAGAACTTGATAAGTGTTGAACGGTATACACTGTGTAGTGTATTTATAATCAATTGCAAAGGTGATTTTGGAATTAGGGTGTAATGTGGTTAATGTGATTAACCTGTTAAAGTCTGGGCAAGATACATATTGCTCTTTGGAATGTTCTGGAAAATTCCATTTCCACCTGGGACCAGCCACAGTTCTGTTGCAGTGCAGACATGTTTTTCTGGAAATCATTACCACTAGCTAAGCAAAAAGGCAGGTACCTGACTCTGTGCCATGCTTTGTTACAGTCTTCTGGATTTTGAGGTATAATCTCACAGAATACAAAGTAGTCACAAGTCAGTTCACAGGTGGAAGTGAATGTCCACTATTTCAGTGTTAAATTAATAAAGCTGGGAATAGCAAAGCATCAGCACCACGTGTGTAAGTCTCTCAAATCTGCCATGAGTACTTTTTGTCTGTCACTTACTTGTAAACCTTTTAAAGATGTCCACTTATACTATTTATATAGTAGACCATACCACATTATTCCTGTTGATCAGAATTTCTAGTTGAAGATGCCTTCTCAAATTTTACAATTTAGGCTTTGAATATTTGGAGAAAAACAACATGTGATATAACACTACTAAAATGAAAATGATAATTATGTGAAAAGGGTTATCCTCATCTTTATTTGGTGCACCAGGAAACACACACACGTACAGAGACACACAGCTCTCATGTAATAGAGTTAGATTCTGAAATTCAAACTATCAAATTCATACTACAAGTACACCTCCTGTCAGAGTTTCTATGATCTTAGTTATTAAAAGAATCTTAAAAATGGAGAAAGTAGACCTGGACTTAAAGAGACATGAACTAGATCTGGACTAGAACTGGCACAGAAAAATAAAACCAAATGTTAAAATATTGAAAGGGAACTTATGATGTCTGCAGAACAAATGTCATTTTCATAGAGTGTGCTAGGCTGCTCACATGAAAGTGACTGACTTTAAAGTTTGCAGTGGGGATTTTTAAGAAGCATGAATAGCCAGTTGAAAGAGCAATAAGCAAATAAGCAATAAGCAACAAGAGACTAAGTGTAATTCTGGATTAATTATCTGGGAATTATTTGTTTGGGAATACTTGGTAGAGTTGTATATGAGAGAAAACATGATGCCCAAGAATTAGCAAGCATCATTAGTATTCACACCATCATCACACCTTGCTTTCAGGTGCTTGGGTAGATTTATGGCAGGTGAAAGAAGTGGAAATAGGACCAGCAAGTTCAAGTGGTGGTGTGAAACAATATTGATACAGAGCTGCACATCTGGGTACAGACTGTCCAAAAACACTGAGGCCTTTCCACTCCCTGTGAAGACAATCCTTTCCTTGGCTTCAGCAACCAGAAAGCTCAGCCTGGCTGTTCAACTTATTTGTTCTTTCACAGGAAAAATTGCATGCCTAATCTCAGACTGTTTATTTTCAGCATGCTGAGTGGGTTTTGCTGAAAACCACAGACGTGGGCTTTGGCTTCTTACATAATTCGGAAACTTTTACTCCCTCTTTTATGCAGAATTCAATTTAGGTATACATATAGTAGAGTTTGACTACAGAACCACACTCTAAAAAAAACAGCATTCAGAATTATTTAAAATAGTTTATTATGCTATTAATACCTCACCTGGAATTTAGTGCACTATCATTTTCTCAGTATTAATTAAAATGAATTATTGAGCTAGATAGTTTATTAGATGACAGCCAAAGTTATTACTGTGATAGAAATCTCACAACTGAGAAAGTGAAATACATAAAATATAAGGCATTTTAAGGTATGTGATTTCTGAAAAGTGCTGAAAATTCTGAAAAACTGACTTTTTTCACCACCTCTTAGTTGAGCATGTAGAGTCACTTATTCTTTCTGATGCTAACGGTTGCATAAAGTATTTATCTGCAAAACCCAGGTCTAATCTACACAATTATTAATACTGGATGTTGCATAGATCCCTAATACATAGAACAGATCCAGAAATTCAAGTTTTGAATTTTAGGATTATAATTTTAAAGAAGATTAAACCTAGAAAGAATTTAAAAGTTTATGATAACTACATTCTCTAGCCAGCAGCTGGTACCAGATTTAAGGTACCATAAATTTCTATCATATTTTTTTTCTTTTTAGATAGAACACATGCTTTTTCCCCACCAATATCTAAAAACTTTTAGCAATTTCATCTTCAAATATTTAATGCAAACATGGTGTCTAAAATGTATAGTAATGTTTTCCTGGGACCTCAAAAAGAAACTATAAACCTTGTAATAATTCATCCCATTTATACCAGTATCAGTTCTATCCTTTCAGCTGTTTTATTATCTGTTAGCAGACGTAAATCTAATCTTTACTAATAACATACATTAAGTGGTATAATTACCATGTGCCACTGTGATGTCCCATTAGAATTTTTGAAGTGAAAAGGAGCAAACCAAGGTAGACTGTGTTGAGCAAGTCTGACCACATAAAATATATATTTTGAAATAATTAAATTCAGTTAATCCCCAGTCCAATGCTGTAAACAAAGAAAAACCTTGTTGCTCACATCTGTTCTTAGAGAAGTGCGTAGAGCCTGTGGGACAACAAAATATAGCTGGATGAGAACTAGATCTTATGTTACAGAGAAAAATATTAGTTTTTTTGGTTTTTTTCTATAATGAAATGGAAACATACTGTTTAATATTTTCTCTTAAAATGATTGAAATATATTGCTTTAGACTTATTTTTTTAATAATATGATAGGACAAAATAAAGTCAGTGAAATAGAAGTAATTTTAAAATGGCAAATTTCACTTTCAAAATAACATATTTCAAAGTCTATTTTAATTTTTTTTAAAAATGCAGTATGTCATGAAGAAAAATATTTTCATGAAACACAATCTTTTGATGAATTTGTAAATAGGCCTTACAGAGTTTGCTTTTCACAGTTTTAAATTTTCATTTAAATCTCAAAAGGGAAAAGTTTGTCATTTTTTACACATTAATACAAGAAAGATTTTTCTAACTATATGTTGTGGGAAAGAATAATTTTGACCAGTTTTATTTGAAACTTAGTACCTTCTGACTCTGCACAGACTTCTGTCTGTGGTATAAAAACAATTTGTAGTAATGGTAAGCTGTGTTTTGCATCTGTGACCCACCCTCATAGAAAAATTGTCTCAGTGGGTTTTAGAATTATGTTCTGAACAGCAAATGTGTAGGCAAATTTTAAGATTTCAAGAGTGATATTCAAAGAATAGTTTGGATTGGAAGGGTTGTTAAAGATCATCCAATTCCAGCCCCACTGTTGTGGGAAGAGATACCTTCCATGAAACCAGGTTGCTCAAAGTCCTATCCACACTGGCCCTGAACAATTCCAGGGATGGGGCGACCACAGCTTCTCTGAGCAACACGTCCCACCGTTGCACTGCCTTTTTCTAAACAGGAGATTAAGTTTATTGGAAGACACTGAATGTATTTCAGCATGCCCTTCTTCTTGAGAGAGAAGATGTAACTGGTCACTGGGAGAGTTACATACTGCTTCCATTCAAGACTGCAGCTCCCGGCTCTGTTGACTTCGAAATTTAGTGAGGACCAAGAAATGGGATCTGCTGCCATTCTCAGGAAGTCATGGATTTCTCTTGTGGTCAAGGGAATATCTGTGTGAGGATCTGGCTGTGGATATAACACCTCAGGTTTGGTTTCATGGTACCTCAGTTTGGAAAAGTAGAATCTGAGCTTTTCCATGTTAAGTACTCTATTCTCAGATATATGATTAGCAATGTTATAAAGACGCTAAGATTTATAAAATGGACATCTATATCTCAAAGAACTAGGTCTTCATAAACCAAATGAACACATTTTTGTCATGTCAAGAAATGGGTAATTTTGAAGACAACTAATGACACTTCTCTGGTAATTGTGCATTTCAAGCCCAGCCTCTCTAGGTTAAATCTAAACAGATATTAAAAAAACAACCCAAAAACCAAAAACTGAATTAATTTTGGGGAACAGTTGCAAAGTTTTCATGGAACCTTTCTATGAAAATTCAGCTAATGCCAAATAAGCATGATGAAAAATAACAACACTTTAATTCAACAGCATCAAAAAATAAAAGCATTAGTGTGTTATGGAGTTTTGACAGCATTATTGCTGGTTCTGTATCCATGTACATGACTGCTTAGATCCTCTAATCAATGGGGCTCAAACACATATGATAACTTTAATATAAGTTTTCCCTTTCCTTCTTTCACAGTTTTTTATGCCTTTTTTTTTTTTTTATTGCAACAGCTTTATCTTTCTCTTCAATATTTTATTTTCTGAAGCAGTCTTTAATTTTCCTCTCTACAAAAGAGTTACTGCAAGGAAGTCTTTTATAAATTACAGTTTTAAAAAAGAAAGGAGAAATAGTGAGAAAGGAAGGTGACAAATTCCATAAACTTTTGCATAAAGTTAACTCTCTGAAACTTAATTAAATCCTGGTTCAAACCCCTACCTGTGATGATCTGATATCCTAAAATAAGATGCTGCTTAATGTTCTGTGCAGTTTATTTGTGAGACGCTTTCTGCTGTTTGACTGTTAAAATGCAATGTTATTTTGGTGTCACCATTTAAAATTTTCCAGCTGAAAGGAACAAACTGGAACAAAACATAACATTTCAGATTGTTTGGAAAATGTCATTTCACCAACTTCATATCAAGAAAAAAAAGCAATTAATTCCCAGTGTTCCCCTTCAGATAAAATTCCCCTTTCTTTAAGGGGATGTTTGCCAGAATAATGAACAAAATGGCAAGCAAGGTTTGTTCCCTCACATTCCTTTTTAAAATACAGCTTCTGTCTCTTTCTACTTAGGACACAGTTTCTTTGCACTGAAGTTTTCCATACAATGTGCCTGATTTCTACTTGATTTATTTTTATTTCAACTAGGTTTGCTAGTTTAGGTTCTTTTTTTCACTGTTAAAATTTGTTAAAATTGTTAAAATTAACATCCTTTATGTCAGATGTTTTAGCAGCTTTGTGTTTTGGAAAATTTCATCTTGAATTAGCTTCATTTAGACAAGATAACATAAACAACATGTTTTAAATCTTGAATGAATTACATTTTGCAGGTTGATGACATCTCATTTAATCAAATAATGTTCTTCCTTCCCACAGCTTGGAATGCTGAGCACATTATGCATAAAATATCCCCACAGAATAAACCAATAAATTTGCTACTGGTGTCTGTGGGGTGAAGTGCTGTTGGAAAACAGACTGAGTTGAAGAAATCTGCTCACCTCTTCTGTCAGTGCTAAGGATTTACCATACTAAACCACGAGAGAGGGGAGAAGACCAAAAAGGGGAAGATTGCACATCTGGGAAGAGAAGAAAAATTTGACTAATGTTGGAAAGGAAACTGTCCAGGGAAATAAGAGGCAACATTGAGGGAAGAATAAGACTGAGAGTGGGGGTATGCTGGACCCAGTGCATAATGGGAATAGAGTAGGCAGACTGGAATTATTAAAAAAAGTAAAATTAATTGCAAGGCACTTAGTAGAGAATACTGAGATCCCATTGCTAAGAGGAAGAGGAGTTGACTGCTTGGCTAAAGTGAGTAGCATGAGAAAGCATAAAGATGGTGGTAGTAAAGTTTAGAAAAAAATAGAATGCAAGTAGTTATAATTAGAAAATCTGAAGAGTGGAAGAAACAGCATATCCAGAAGATAACAAAAAAGCCAAAATAGATAAGGTATAAATACAGGCGAAATGAGTTTCACAATAATGAATCCAAAAATTAAAGCATAAGAAAGAACAGAGAAAGCTACTACTGTGTAGATTCCTTGCAATCTTGGAAAAACATGCTTGTTCTTTCCTATCAGATATCTGGAAACCATGCAAGAGGGAGAGTGTTGTTCATAAAGTTTATCCACTAATAAAATTTCAAAGTGTCACCATTAGTTAATCTATCAGCTCAAGATATTGCAGTCTGTGCTGGGAATTTAATCCTTCCTGCTAGCAGACTTTATGGTTTTTGTTGCTTTAAATCAAGGAAATTACAGAAAATATACATAGAGAGAGGATATATACCTAGTTCTGATAATCCCTGGTCTTGGGGTAGTTAACCTGAAAGGACTCAATAGAAATGGTGGTGTGGGCTTGTCTGCATGTAACCACAATACATAGCAATAAATTCTAAAGCTTTTCATATTTTATTTATTATAGAAGGATTCTGCCAAAATATGTTATAACATACCTTTCTTTACATCCTTCATTCCCTTCTGTTCATGCAACCTATGATCTACACTGTTTTTCCAAGACAAGATTCAAATTTTTCTTTGCTAAAAGCTCAGATCTACATAATAGATAAGCCTCCAAAAAAGGAGGGAATGATCAACCTGTATGGCTCATATTTGCCTTTTATGTCAGTTATTTAGTAAGGGAATAATTTAAATGGAAAGTTTTTATGATTCACATAGTTGCATGCATATGGAAAATATGAAAAATTCATTGTCACAAAGAGCTCTCTGTGAATGCTATCATAATAATGGTGGCAAGGGAACCCTAATCTAAGCCTAGAGAAGTTCTAATAGGTCATATCACATGTTTGTGGGAGAGAAATCTTTTCTGTGAACAGACTGAAAATTTTTTACCTTTTTTATAGAACAGGAGGATAACACAATTCTGATTGTGGGGCCCCTGAGAATATCTATTTTTGTTCACTGAGAAAAATCAATAACCCTTTTTTGGAAGGATTGAGACATAGAATAAGATATTTATTTTTTTGTACAACAGTGTTGTTATACCATGAAAGCATGCCAAAAAAGTCTTGGGGAGAGAGGCAGAATCTATTAAGAAAACCATTAATTTCTCTTTATTATTGGCATAACTTCTGTAGCAAAAGATGCAAAGTTGTCAAATTATTTTATTTTCCTCACAAATTTACTTGAAGTTGAGTCATACCCAAATAACCTGGCAATCTCCCACCTGTAGAGCATTAATATAGTGTATATAACAGCAGATTTATGGCTTGTTCCAAAGACAAGCATGAAACTATATCTTTTCCTTTTACTGAGAGGGCCTCTGCATGAGATGAACTAATACATTACTGTAGCCTAACATACTTGTTAGTTATTTTCCCTTCCTGAATTAAAAAATTGAATTATGTACACTCAGTCTAGTTACTGAACCTGTAAAGTTTATTAAAGTTTATCGACCATGTGTATACACTTCAGGATTTAGGTTCAATTGCTTCTTTCAAGCTGGAACATTGAATTAAGATGCAGTGCCTTGCTGTGGCTCTCATGGACTCCAACTGAGCTACAGGTAGCAAAAGTCTCCTTCAATTAGACATAATCATCACTCACAGTCAATAATTGTGCTAAAGGCTGCTTTCAAATCTGTGAGGGATTCGCATTTAATGTACTGATTCAGCTTGTCTGAGCCAAATTCACTGTGTACTGAAACCAAAGCAATTTAGTTCTTGCCTACGGCCCTTTTGGCAGTTCATCTAGTACTGAGCACTGTAAGGACTGTGAGATACAATTTAATCTGAGACATCTGTGCACAGACAGGACCTTTTCTGTAACAGAGAAAGACTAAGTAATGGCTAAGCTGTAGTTTTATGTGAAGAACCAAGTCTTATCTCTCCTCTGAAAAATAAAGCGTTTAAGATATAGTAGAAAGCCAAATGAAAAACGAAAAGGAAAAAAAAAAAGAAAAAAAAGAATAAAAAAAAATCCTTGGATTTATGAAATGCACACTGAGTCTACTAACAGCTTTCCTTGCTCCTAACCACATAAAGCACTTGAGCTGTGATCCTTGGATTAACCATTTAAAGATATTATACTTATCGTCAGCTGCAGCTGACTGGAAAGATCTTTATTAAATATGAAAGAAAGAAGGCTCACTGCTTGTGATTTTTGTAAAAAATATCAAAATTTTCATTGTACATAGTTTTTCTTTTTGGCTCATGATATTATTGGGTAAAGTGCTGTAATATTTATCTCTTGTATCATCCTGACTGTTGGAGGCTTGATATTTCCAGAAAAGGCTTTAAAGTCCTGTACTGTATATAATATTGCTTAGGAAATTTTAATGATAGTGAACCGAGTGCTAGAGTCTACAAAGTTTTGCTGACTTAAACCAGGTTTTCACCTTGAGTTTGCACTCAACTGTTGTGTGATTTCTACTTGTCATTTTTCTTCAATAATGGAAAAACCCTTTATGATGAAAGAAAGAAATAGCATTCTTGCTATTTCTTCAAAACCAGTATCAAAATATTTTAGTTTATATGAAAGCAAGGCAGGGATTGGGCTGGAAAGGTGAAGACAGGTCTGTGGTATTCACTTGCCCTGCTTTTACGGAGCAGGAATCCACAGTCTTCCTTGGTCAATACCTGTTTGGCAAAAACATGGCTAAGAAGGTGAAGTCCTATGCCAGAAAATAGTGAAAGCACAGAGTATGAAACCTTGGCTTGTCAAATCTAATTATGATAGAGGTCCTGAATTATCAGAGTGGCTGAGAATGGCAGCTACAATTTCTTTAAGTGAAGTTATGTTTATCAGACCTTCAAATCTGTTACAAAATATTATCTGAGATTTGCATCTTTGGTCAAGATCTGATGTTTTCAGTGGAATCCGAATTTTTTTTGTTCATTTCCTGCAACACACAGAGCAGTCCATTGGCTTCTATGCATGTTATTTGGTATATCTAATAAGTCATACAGTGTGGAGACTACAGTAGCTAGGTACCTAACACAGATTTCTGAATATAGTAAACTGCACGGATAATATCCTGTAACATCTGGGATTATATCTGCATGCTTACCAACATGATCCATTAAATTTGGGAAGATGTTCATAATAGATGATGTCATACACAAATAGTAGAGGCAGAACAGAATGTCAGCCCAGAATATCTCTATTAATGGTTCCAACTACCAGCCTCCAGAGTTATAATTGGTTTTCCTCTTGCCTCCATCTGACTCTGAATTTTACACTGCTGGCAGCTTGGATGCCCAGTTGAAGAGGAGTTCATTCTGCCATCCTGAAGTTGGCTTCTGCCTTGGGAAGACAGTCCTGGAAGACCACAGTGTGTGGCTGTAGACAGACATTTTACATGTAGGTGTCCTTATCAGAGGGGTTTTGTGTGCTTACCAGAGAGAAGGAAACCCACACTCCACAGCTACATAAAATGGTGTTTATGTTCCTCTGTTGGGTCTGAACTTTAGTGCCTTGTGGCAGGCAGTGACTTTTTTGTTCTTTATGCTAACTGATGGTCACATAATGGATACCTTATTCACAACTAGACCTGCTACTTATTAAATACATATATTGTTCTTGATACTTGTTTTGATTACATTACAAATTTCCTACAAGGAGAACATGAAAGAATAAAAAAAGCTTACTTGTTTCCCTTGATTCAATGAAGGCTGAAAAAGATTATATTTCTCTCTGTGTTTTCATTGTCCTTGTTTATTCATCAGGACAGAAATAAATCAGGGGCAGAAGAGAGCTTTTTAAGCTTAACAATGAACAGTATCAGCTCATGAATAAATTGTCCTAAGAAAATGCAAGTTGGAATTATAAAACCATCAAGAGTGAACAGTTCTAAGTCAGCCTTTAAAATGGTGTAAGAAAACCAAAAATCCTGAGTTTGGGATCATTTAAATGGACATTTGAAAGATGATATAAATGCACAACACAAAAGTCTCACCTTATCCTACAGAAAGACAGTTTTTCACTCAGACGATCCATTCCAATCCTGTGTTCCCAGAAGTGAGTTCCAGAAGTGCTGCCTTGAAAAGCTGACATTCCAGCAGATTATATTTACCCAGTAAATTACTGCAATATTACATAGGGGCTTCTGACTTCCTAATTTTTGTTGCAGAGCTCTTTATTGTCTCCTTGCAAAGGACACAGTGACTGGTTGAAAGGCATTGCATGTAAATGTTTCAATATCCATTATTAACTTCATTTTTCTTAATATGCATTTTATTAATGTAGCTGTAATGTGTAACCTTTAGGTCATTCATAGGGCAGCTAGTGACCAGGTGGACAGATTGAGTCCTTGAGGTAAAAGTAGTATCTTTTGATATTTCAGCCAGTTGGAGATTGTGAACAGTACATGCTAATGAAACATTTGCTTAAAAAAAGGTTCCTCATGCACAGCAACTTTATTCTGTTGGTTTTTTTTTTGAAATATTAATTATAAGTTCTGTATTAAAGTAAAAAAAACCCCAAGTATATCAACTGTGTCAGTAGTGTCTGCCATATCAGACAAGCTTCTGAACATATGAAATTTCCTGTTGCAGTTAGCTTGTTTAGTCTCATTTTTGACATCTTCTTATATTTTTTTTCACTTCTAGAATTTTCTTATGTTTTGAGTCTGTTATTATGACTGCTATCATTTTTAACAGGTAGGTTTTACATGTCTTGGCTTGGAATTGGATGATAACAGTAAGATGCAGCCCACATTCATCTCCATGTTTTTGAATGATAAAAAAGGTTCAGTACAAAAAAGGAAATCTCAGATTCAATTCAGCAGTTTTTTGAAGTCAGTCATTCCGTCTTCGGATGTGGAAATTATAAATTATTCTATACCATTATAACAAAGAAAGAATAAAAGTGGGAAAATTCTAGAGAAAATACTCATTGAACAGTTTATTCAGATAATATACATGTTTGTAGAGTAGTATGTTCAATAAATGGTATTATACCCATCATAAACCTAGTCAAATACAGAGAAGAAAAGTAATTGAATAATTTATTCAATGAAAGATGACAAAATTCACTGAATAATGTATTCACTGAACAGTACTTAGCTCTAATTTTTTTCTTAAAATATGTAGAGAAATATTTCAATATGTTAAGGTTTGTCTTTTATCCTGCTTTACCCTGAAAATCAACACAATTCTGAGTCTAAAAACCTTAAGTGCTAAAGATAAGAAATCTTTCAAGCTTCTCTGAGTTTGGCTTTTCTTTTTCATATGTTCTCCAGAATTTCTAGCAATGTTTAGTTGCCAAAAATATCTGTAATCCTTCAAAATCCTTCCGCAACTTTACAAAATGTTACATAATAATTTTCTTATTAAAACCATAGTCCTGACATATATTGTTCTTAATAAAAAATGAACAAAAAATGTCTTCTTACAGACTTATTAACACAAATCTCCACATCCTGTTCATGCTAGCAGTGCACAAACAATCCTCATATTCCAAATGCAAAGGTAAATTCAACTACGAAATTCAGAGTATTCAAAGAAACAGCTATTCTCATCTCCAGCAAGAGAAAATGCAATGTCAGGTAGACACTGAGAGCTTAAGAAAGGAAAGATAGACAGGGCATGCCATGGGTCAATAATGGATGCTGTTATCAGACAAGTGGGTCACAAACATTTGCTTGAAGATATTAAACTAATTCTACATAAGAAGTGACTAGTTCACTGATAATTAGCTGCATTTTTATGATGCATATAATTTCCGTGATGCCACAGCATCTGTGCTAACACTATCAAAAAGATGATAAAGATGAAAGTAGCTAACCTTCAGGTTAACTCTAATTGGAATACCCTTAAATTAGGGGAAATGACATCTAACTTTAATGTTCAATAACACCCTTATCCTTTTGGTCAGCTCCTGCTAATTTGTTTGTGTACTTTAAGTATCAGTCATTTTTTAATGCTCTTGTGTGTTTCATGCTGTACCCTTTAGTTTTTGGATAAAATTTAATATCCAAATTTTACATTCTTAATGAAAAAATTATATTTTAATTGCTCACCATTTTATCTATGTTGGACTTTTCTTCACTGGCATCTCCAATCAGAAACCCTAGACCTTGCTGCAATATCCTTTGTATTTAATGATTCACCATGCATATTTTATCTATTTGTGTAGTTAAGGATACAAGTTTTTCTGGACTTCAGCAGAAAAGAGAGGCCAAATGAAATGGAGAAACATGAAATAAGTTGACTGGTTTCTAGACAAAAGGAAAAGATCAATTCTGAAACAAGTTTCATTATCCAGTGATGTAGTAACCAGCAGTGGAGAGAGATGGGTTGTCTGCTCACACTTCTCAGATGAAATCACTGGTGAATCTTATTAGGATTTGTTATGGCATGATTGATAAATTAAATGAAGAAATCCCACTCAGGAGCGGGATTCATCACAGCTTTCATTGCCCACATGTTAGAAGTCTATTTGGTCTACTTTGATCTAAGGTTTCATTATTACCAATTAAAAAACACAGAAAAGGATCCCAGATAACTAGGCTCAATGTTCATGTCTCTATTCCTTGTTTTAAAATGATAGGAACTCGACCTAAAGTTCTAACTGCTGAGCATCCATTCCTTGCACAAAACTCTACTGTACTCCATAACTGTCACTGCTGGATAACTTTCCTTTTACAAGAGACATCGGGGGAAGGTAAGACAATTCCCTTATTCTTTAGGCCATAAAGTTGGGTGCTCTACTGCAAAAAACAAATTTTAACTGTGGATGATGAAAAGGTCCAGGTATTTAGTGCTTTCTTTAACTCAGTTTTCAGAAGAACAGCTATCCTCAGGGCAGCCAGCCCCCGGATAGACAGGGACAGGGAACTTCCAGTGCAGTTCTGGGCTTCTCATTTCAGAGATATTGAGGTCCTGAAGCATGTCCAGAGAAGGGCAGTGAAGCTGGTGAGGGGTCTGGAGAGTAAGTCATAGGAGGGATGTCTGAGTGAGATGGGGCTGTTTAGCCTGGAGAAGAGGAGGTTCAGGGAAGGATTTACTGCTCTCTACAACTCCATGAAAGGAGGTTGTGGTAAGATGGGGTTCGGCTTCTTCTCCCACACACAGCTAGCAACAGGACAAGAACAAAATGACCTCTGCCACAGGAGAGGTTCAGGTAGAATCAGAAAGAATTTTTTCACTGAAAGAGCTGTTAAGCATTGGAATATGCTGCCCTGGAGAGAAGTGGAGGCACCATCCCAGGAAGTGTGCAAGAAATGACTGGGTGGGGCACTTAGGTTTATTTGACATGGTGATGTTCAGGCAAAGCTTAGAGTTAATGATCTGAGAGGTCTTTTCCAGTCTTAATGATTCTATGATTCTATGAAATGGAGAAAAAGGTGTCCTATGCTGTCTCCTGTGATATACAAAATATTTGTGTTTAACAGTCATAATCTACCACCTTTTACTAGTGTGGCATAGCTTCTCAAAATGTTGAAATCATTCCATGTGTAAGTAAATGTTGAAATTTCTCATATTACTCTACAGCAAGGTGATCTACATTTTCAGCTCATGCCATTATTAACATGTTGCTGGAGGGAATATAAATATTTTCCATGTAAATATATAGAAATCTCTCCCATTTCCTTTATGAAAGTCACAGAAAGATTAGCAAGTAGCTAGTTTAGGTCATCTGGAAGATTCAGTGGGAATGGGAGTCTGTGTTATTCAGGTGAGGTCTGATGGGCATAACAGATGCTGTCTGTTATGAAAAATAGTCATGCCATGACACAACACCACTGATATATCAGAGTTGTCATTTCAATTCACATTTCCTGAATATGTAAAGTGCAACTGTTAAGTAATTTAATATTATTCTGTTGTTTTGTCCTCCTGGGACAAAAGAAAGAAATCATTAACTTATAGTGTTTGTATATAGTTTTCCCTGTAAGCAACATTATTATTTCATGAATATTTATGTGAATACACTTACATATATATATGCTTATGTAAGATTTGTTCTGAAAAAATATACATATGTATGTATAAATATGTGTATATATATATATGTATAAATAATTCTGAATTAAAAATACACAGGAAACTGTCCTTTAGAAAATTAAAAGCAGTGTTTTCACATGTTATTAAATGCTATTTCTGTAATTACAGGCCCAAACTGGATTTTTTTAGAGGAAATGAAACAAAACAAGCAAATACCTAAGTTTAACCTTGCATTGCTAAGCTTAGACTTGGGCAAACTGGGGTTTATATTTTTAATTTTAACTATATCTGGGACTATGCAATATTTTTGCTATAATTTTGGAAAACAAGGTATCTGCCAATCACATGACAAATTCCATGCTGTCATTCTCAGAAATAAAGATTTGAATAGAGGTCCTGCTGAGAATGGTAACTGCTTAGGCATGTGTTTGAACATGTGGTATAAACTGTGATCCTCTGTGTTCAAAGCCCCACAATGTTTGTCTAATCTGATGCTATTCTTCCCAAAAGGAGTGTATTATAACATCTCGGAGATGCAGAGGAGATAAGATTCAAAAGACACAAAGGATTACGGTTACACCTATGCTATAGTTCGCTGACTCCTCGGATTACATCATACTGCAAGAAAAGGTCATCAGAACCTGGCATGCATTGTGATGTTGGGAAACATTGCTGACTTTATTTCACATCTAAAAATGTGTTGCAAAAAGAAGCGCTTAATATTAAGCAATGAAAGGGAAACCAGTCCTAGTGTATATGTTCAGTTTATGTAAGCTGATAAATACATATTGGAGACTGGTTTTCAATTTCAAAAATGAATGAGAGATTAATTCATAAATAAATATCCCCATATTTTCTGTTTAAAAGGTAAAGATGTGTTAGATGTGTCCATTTAGTTGAGCTTATCAGTGTGTATGGTCATAGAAATGTTCAAAGTTTTCAGGAAGGATAATTGCTATGTGGTAGAAACAATTTTCTGACGCATCTTTCTGCAATACTACTTTTGAAATAAAATATACTGGAAACTAAGCATTATGAATAAATGCTATCACTTGCTGAATTGTCAGCACTTGCCCTTTATAAACCATGATGTTACTGAATCTGTCATAAGGCAGAGGACACAAGGCTGTACTGTATCACTAGCTCAGCAATGAGACAACATAATTATTAACCATGCCTATTGTTTTCCAAGCATGAGATTCTACAACTTTACCAAGATTAGGTTGTTTAACCATTAACTAAGCACATTTGAAAATAAATTGCTGAAATAATTGTGGACCTTTGCTATGTAGCATGACTAGTTTCTGATCAGCATTAGAACCACTTCCCCTTGTTCTGATTAAAATATTTTATTTATGGCACTGTTTCTTACATAAATTCTGAAATTATTTGTAATAGTGGATAAGAAAGCAAGACACTGATTTTTTTCAAAAAAGTTTTGACTGGCATTGATAAATACATAAAGATAATACATGTTGGACTGAATCTACCAAAGTAGTCACTGTTATTAGCTGTTGGTCTTGCTTATTTTTTTTCTGAAAATTAGGTGTTCTTGTAGTATTTTCAAGTTTTGTAAGCAAAACGTGGGCACAATATGCATTTTTTTATGTGAAAATTTAGTAATTTCAGTAATTTAGACTATTTGCTAAGAGTAGGACTTATGTTCAAAGAATCATTTATACAGTATGTATATCTTTATACCGCATCTTGATGGCAGTTCTTGCTTGTGTAGCATCCTGATGTGCCTTGCATCTTCCATGCAAAGGTTCCACTGAAAAACAGTGAATTCAATTGCAAAATGGAGTATATTGCATATTTTAGCTTTCTTATGAACCTACTTAATCAACAGAAAATATGAACATAAATGATGTGTTAATGTAAATCATGCTTAGTTTGCTATCAATCTATGCCTAAATTAGTTTCATCATCTTGTCTTTAATAAAATTATGACTGATTAACTTTGCATATTGAATTTTACCTCAATGTTTGATCATGCAATCCCTCTAAAGTTTGAATAGTTCCTTAAAACATGTAACTTCATGGCAGAATTTGTATATAATTAGTTTCCTTAAAGTGCAAGAAGTTAGTTGTGTTTATAACTGCAGGTTCAGTGAAAAGTAATGTAGATATTCTCAATCCATATGAAAAAAACAGTTTAAGAGAGAAATACTTCTGATTCTGAGCTTTCCTCCCTGTCCCTTAGTGTCTCTTGCAAAGCCAGAAGCTAGACTAGCTTGAGGTGACACTGGGAATACAGATGATATATTGTGCTTGCCTAGGGTACCACCATTTGTATTTCCTAACACAGCTGGAAGTGTCTTGCTTGTCAGTCAAGTTCTTAAAATATTCTTTTCTGATCTCTCAGCATCAGCATCTGAATTAAGCTTGATGATAATAATATTAAAGATCCAGAACTAGACTCAATTTCTTGTGAACAGAGATGAAATCAAAATTAAGAAACATGTCTGATAGAAAAAAAAAGAAACTATCACATCTGATAATAGATCAACCATATTGCCTCACTGGTTCAATTATTCTTTGGGTTTTTTTTTTTTAATTTTCTTGGTAGAATTGGCTTTAGAGAGTCTATGATCATGCTAAACTAGCAGGAGAATAAAGAATGATGAGAAAAACCCCACTACATTATTTACGTCTTGTGCAAAATTAAAGCGACAAAAAGAATTCTAATTCTTATACCAATCAGTACGTACAAAGCATAATACACCAATAATTCTCACAGCAGTGGTATCTCAAGAAGTTAAAAGGTTATTGCTTTTGCCTACTGTTAATATAGCTGGTATTTATGCCACACGTTGCAGCTACTTGAATTTGAATCTCCAAAGTACTCTGGCCTAGATAATGGTAATTTTATATTAATTTACTGCAATATAAATGAGTACTTTATTGGTGTTTTGTAAGAGGATCTAAACTTCATGTGCAAACCATTATTAGTACTCTTACTTTTCTTTCTTATACTAATCCAGATCACAACTATGAGAATATGATTTGAATATGATCACAACTATAAGATTTTCTTTCAGATATTTCATCTTGTAGATATGGGCTTATTGTGAAATAAGTTGAGAGCCTTAATTGGCAAGTCAAGACATCTCACCGTGTGCATCCAGTTATTCATGTTTAGCATCTAATTAAATCTCTGTGATAGCCTTTACCCAATGTGTTGAATGATATCAGTTGAATTTTATTATTGTGCCCTGCTTTAAACAATATAGCTTCATGAATAGCTATAAATGTAACCATCACATTTACTTTGGCTTCCTATGATTATTTTAAGATTACCAAAAACATGTTTAGTCCAAAGTTTGGGCAGACTGGGCAATATCAGACAGCTGTCTCTGAATTTGGAATTTCAGGAATGAACATGAACAGATTGTTGCATACATGAAATGTAACAACAACAACAACCACAACACTAATAATAATAATAATAATAATAATAATAATAATAATAATAATAATAATGATAATCAGAAGAAGAAGAAGAAGGAGAAGAAGAAGAAGTTAAAATATCATTTCCTTCGGACTTCATGTTTAAATGACCAGTAAATAAAGGATCAGTCATATATATCATAATTCTAGTACTCCAATAAATTAGTATCATACACTTCCTACTTTGTGATGATCTTGAGAAAACACTAGAAGAATGTTATAATTTCTTCTTGTTTTGTGTTACATATCTTAATTTCTAACAGTTCAGTAATGCTGTACCTTTGGAAGATGATCCCTAGAATTTAGTTACTCTGTGTATCTAGTCTATTTTTTATTGAGCTCATAAAAACAAACAAATAAAAAAATTATGAAGTCCAGCTATCATCAATTTAGGAAAGGATATGACTTCATGCTGGGATTCATTCGACATAATAACAGGCCTTTTATTAAAGGAACATCCTGGAACACTAAGTAAACCGCAATGTACAAAAATGCCACAAGGTAAAGAATTCTCTGAAGGTTCCTCTGCAAGCAATTGAGTTGTGGAACTGGCTATCTTTATCCTTGAGACAACATTTATTGCTTTTTGAAACCCTCCAGGAATTGTCACTGGATGTTCACTAGGTATTCCTAACTTGTAAACATGGTCACTGTCCTCTGAAAGATTTTGCTTCCTTGCAAAAACCCAAATAGGTTGACTATAACCAAGCTTGATCAAATGTCTGTATGAAAACCTACTTTGTACTAGTCTGTGCGCAAAGTAATATATCCAGATATCTTAATTACATAGTGGGGAGAAAGGGATCTGGAAAATTGAAGGCAAAAATCTTCTTGCCTTAAATACATTTAGCTGTGTTAACATATAAAATACAACCCTTCATTCTTTTTGTAATATTTTGCAAAAGACTACAAAATTTTTTTAAGTTAGTCTTAACTTGCCTAAGACATTACAGCCATTCAATTTCAGCATCTGGTCTTGGTAAAGATTTACAGGATGATTCTTTTGCTTTTCTTGTGGGCAGTTTTTTCATAACCATGAAAAATGGTTATGGTTTTCATAACCATGAAAAAACTCATACTTTAATTACTAAAGGAATGTAAGGCTATTTATTAAATGAACAAGAACCTTAATCACAGAAGTATAGAATCATAGAATGGTTTGCCTTGAAAGAGACCTTAAAGTTCCAATCTCTCTGCCATGGGCAGGGACACTTTCCACTAGACTGGGTTGCTCAAAACTCCATCCAACCTAGATTTGAACATTTTCAGGAATAGGACAACCACAACTTCTCTGGGCAATCTGTTCCTGTGCCTCACCACCCTCAGAGTAAATAATTTCTTTCAGATTTCTAACCTAAACCTACCCTCTCTCAGTTTGAATCCGTTCCCACTTTCCTGTCACACTTTATACCCTAGCAGAAGGTCTCTCTCCATCTTTCTTGTAAATTCCCTTTAGGTACTGAAAGGACACAATTAGATCACCTCAAAGCCTCTTGTCAGAGGCTGAATAACCTCAATTCTCTCAGACTTTCCTCCTAGGAGAGGTGCCCCATCCCTCTAACCATCTTGGTGGCCTCCTCTGGACTTAGTCCAACAGGTGCATGTCGTTCCTGTGCTGAGAACCACAGTGCTGCATGCAGTGTTACAGGTAGGGTCCCACTAAACACAGGTAGAGGGGGAGAATTACCTCCCTCGGTCTGCTGGTCACACTGCTTTGGATACAACCCAGATAAAGCTGGCTTTGTGGTCTGCAAGTGCACATTGACAGCTCATGTCCAGCCTGTCATCCACCAGCACCCCCAAATCCTCCTCAGAAGGGCAGCTCTTGATCTTTTCATCCCCCAGCCTGTATAGATAGTAAGGGTTGTCCCAACTCAGGTATGGCACCTTGCACTTGGTCTTGTTAAAACATCATGAGATTCTCATGGCCCCACTTCTCAAGCTTGTCCAGGTCTCTCTGGATGACATTCTGTCCTCCAGGACATGTCAGCTGCACCACTCAGCTTAGTGTCATCTGCAAATTTCCTGAAGGTACACTGGATCCCTTTATCCATGTCATCAATGAAGATATGAAATAACACCTGTCCCAGTATGAAGGACACCACTGGGACTGTGAGTGTTGACCACTACCTTCTAGATGCAGCTGTGGAACCAATTCCTTGTCCATCTAACAGTCCATCCACTGAATCCATTTCTCTCCAATTTAGAAAGAAGTAAGTTCTGAGGGACCAGATCAAATGCTCTACAGCAGTCCAGATGAATGACATCTGTAGCCTTGTTCACTGATGTATTCTCTCCATAGAAGTCTGCTAAGTTGGTCAGGCAGGACTTGGCCTTGGTGAAGCTCTGCTGGCTGCCTCTAATTACTTCCCCGTCCTCTCTGTGCCTCAGTATAGCTTCTAAGGATCTGTTCTCTGATCTTCCTGGGCACAGGGGTAAGGCTGACAGGTCAGTAGCTCCCAGGGTCCTACTTTCCACCGTTTGTAAAGATAGGCCAAATCTTTCCCTTTTTCCAGTCACCTGGGACTTCACCTGATTATGATGCCTTTACAAGATACAACTTACTTCATATGAGGGATAATGGATCCTACTTCAGAATGGAAGTCGTGATTAATCCATTCCATGAAAGGCAAGGATTAAGTTAAACTATGTTTAACCATATCTATTGTTTTCATACATAGAACCTCATCAAAGATTACATGAAAACAATAAAACTGCAGCATTTTCTTTCCTTTTTTATGAGTGTTCTTAATTCATCTAAAAGCAGTAAAGTCCTTGGTGAAGGTATTGTCTATAATCAATGCTCTAGATCTTACCTTGCTTCCAAAAAACTATAAAGATGTTCCCAAACTGAAACATATGCTTGCCTTTTTTGAAGGGTGGTGGCATTGAAAGTTGATGATGATGAAACAAGAATAAAGCAAAACAGGAATTAAAGAACTTTCTGAATCATAGATTTCAGTCTTTTGTGCTAGAGATATTAAACTCAGATGGAAAACTCCAAACATTCTGAATTCCAATTTGAAAAGCTGTTGATTTTTTAATTCATCCTCTAATATTTGAAGATTGTTTCAGAACCTGATTTTTAAAAAAACTATAAATCTAATTTTACACACACAAAGAAAAAGCCTAATTTAAAGTCCAGTGTACCTTAATAGTGGCTTTTAATTTAAGTAACTTGCTTCCCTCTTTGTTCTTTCTATGCTTCTAGGTAACACTCGTGACAGCTAACTCTTTCATTAGCTTAAAAATCTTAGGAAAGTAAGTTTTACTTTTCTCCAAAAGATTTCCAATCACCCTACCAGACTTCTGCAGCAGTTGCTGTTTAAGCTTCTATATGATGGGCAGTACTATTAACCTTTTTAGACTTCCAAAAATTGTGGGTTAACTTCTCCAAATACAACCTTATCAGCTTTACTGCAGTACTTTTAGATACAGTTAGTCAATATTATTTTTCTTGCACTGGTAGTTTAGGATTTTCTGGTTTTCTGACTCATCTACTTGCTATTTTATCAAAGTGCTGGCTCTGTTTCCCAGTGAAAAGAATAGCCTTTTCACTGATTTTGTGAAATTTATATGTTCTCATATCTATTGGTGCTATATGCTCTTCTTTCTCTCTATCCATTGTTTCCCACATTTATATTACTCCCCTTAAGTAGCATTCTCTAAGCCCATAAGAAGAGACATCATTTGATTAATTCTTATTTCTCATTCTATTTATTTTTTAAATTATTCTTATGAGTCACAGCAAACCTGTCACTAAGAAAAACATGTACTTATCCATGGATGCTTTGAAATATCTCTATTACTGCTTGGTTTTCTTATCTTATTGTTGTTTCCAGCAAATTGTTCTTATTTTTATCCATAATCTCTACCTTTTGTGCCTTCCACTGGAGGTACAAGAAAGGGAGTGGTGCAGGGTCTTTTTAGTGGGAGTATTAATTGGGGAATATAATTCCTAAATCGTGACAGGGCACCACTAAAGCACTTTCTTTTGCTTGGTTTTATAATTCTTGCTGCACGGCAGTGCAAATTTTCTGGTGACACAGCCAAAGGCTGACCAGCAGTTTCTTTCACACCATTTTCAGGATGCTTCTCAGGTTCATGTGCAGAGTCTTTGTGATTTTTGGTGTGTGGGTGTTTTTGTTACATATCTGTCCGTTCTTTTAAATGAGAAGTTCACTATTTACATGGACCTGTCCATTCTTCAGGTTGGTCCACAACCTCTGTTGTCTCCCTTGCATCCTGCTTCTCATCTGTAGATTGATTTCCCTTCTCTTGTCCCTGTGACTACTCTGTGTGCAAACTCTTTTCCAGCACCAGCCCTAGCTAATCCAAGCTTTCCCCTTCTGTACTTCAGAAGAGAGTAGCACTTTTTCAGAGCTCTTTTTCACCTTCAATCTCTTTTCCCCCTTTTCAGTGCAGCACACTAGCTTTTCTATTCTATACTTGCTTTTCTACTAGGCTTCTTCATGAAATCATAGAAATGCTGGTTAGGAGGGAGCTCTGGAGATCATCTAGTCCCAGTGAAGGGATTAATACTGCCAACACTAGAACAGGTCACCAAGTTTCTAGCCAAGTTTTGTGAACTTTCAAGGATGGAGATTCAGTTATACCTTTGGGTACCATTCTGCTGATCATTCTGTTTTAGTTTTACTCTACTGTCTTAGTGGAGAATATTTTTTCTAATATCCTGTCTGAATATCCCAAACTATGACATGTGGTCATTTCTCCCTGTAATATCATGTGCCACTGATGAGAGGCACCTGGTTCCATTATCCTCACAACTGTCCTTCATCTAGGTGTAGGCTGCTCACAGATTCCCGCCCTTAGACTCCTGTATTATGAATTAAGCTTTACTCAGAATCTCCTTTTAAGATGTACCACAGACTTAGTAATATTCCTAATTGTCTTGATACCCTGCTACTGGGCCCTTGTGTGTTTTCTAATACCTTTTTTGCACTAGGTGGGCCAAAATTAAACAGGTGAGGCATACACCATTTGTGAAGAGAGTGTACTGTTAACTCCAGTACTGTTTGATATCCACTGTATCCTCACGGCCTTTCATCTGCGCTGATATTAAGTTTGTTGGTTCTAAAATGGTGCCTACTTGGTGCAGGTGCAGAACTTTGCGTATCTCCTCACTGAACCTGAGGGGGTTTCTGTTGACCTAAACTTCAAACATCTCAGAATCACTCTGGACTAAAGCTCTATGGCTAATTTTCATCTTTGTCCCCACTTCAGTATCTACAAGTTTGCTTTTATCATAATATTTTTTTAGTCAGCCAACTGAACAAGATCAGTCCAGTATTGCTCATTGCTTGCTAGTTGCATATTGAGCCATTGATTATTGTCCTTTGAGCCATGAGGTCTGGCCAGTTTTTAACTAGTCTTATTTCAGCCTTCTTTTACCTTGGCTTTGTGGTCATATGCTCCCCAAAAATATGCTCTTTTAAAGCAAAGCTCAGAACCCTTATGAGGTTTCTCCTGAGTTCTGATGACAATGATTTGTTGAGTAGCACACTGCAAAATTAAGTCCTATGTCAGCACTTTGAGGTAGCGCTCTTTACCAGGGAAAAAAAAGCAGCAAATGGGAAAAAATAAAAGACCATGCCAGTTACCACACAGCTCTTAATTTCTCTGCCAAGAAGTTCACAACCATACAAAAGCAAATGTTTTGCTCTAATACTTTTGCGATAGGAAGCTGCTGAATATTTGCATGTTCCATTGGGTATCAATGCAGCCTGGAAGATGGAAAATAAAAACCTCCCCTCAAAGTATTGCTTCTGATGAATTCCTACAGTTAGAAAAGCCCAACATGTTCGTAAGTCAAAACCAAATTACATACCAGACAAGTGAAATAATTTCTAAACACTTGTCTTTTCAATATTGTTTTCTCCCTCCCTCTCTGGCTCAACCACACACTCCAGTGCACAGACACTCGCAGATGTCTGAGCCAACCTGCCAGCTGTAGCTTGGGAAGGAGTTCTGCATCAGGATGCTTTCATCTGCCCCACCCTGCCCACAAGGACAGCTGTAGACAAATTAAAATATCTGGCAAACAAGTTTGGATTTCAGGGCACTGACTTCTGAAGCTAAACACATCATGAGCAGAGTTTGTGCCTTCTGCTTAGAGATGCAAGTCCTTACATTTTCATCAGCCAAGCAATCAAAAAGCTCAGAAGACAAAGCATTTATTCTTACCAGCCAGCATTAAAGTTTGGTTTGACAATAATGTTTTAAACTCCATTTTGGAGTGTCCTCTATCTCAAGGCAGCTATCTTGCTGCAGTTTTCAAAGTACAGCCCCCACCAGATTGTTCTCTCCAGAAGAGTTTTTCTCAAAACTGGCCTTAGGTGTACATCCTAACCCTGGTAGATTTCAAAGTCTCAAATATTTATGCATGTATTTACTTAAAACACATTTAAGTTTACATTAAAATGACAATTATAAGCTCACAAAGGTTAATTTAAAAACTCTGAGCATTATGTAATTAACTGACTAAAATACAACTGCTGTGCTTGTCTGGTACTTCTGTGTTTTGAAATTCTGGTGATGACATGAAGTCTCTGAATCACAATAACACATTACTTAGCACTGGTGTTCACCCTAATTGCTCTGCTATTGGAATTCACAAAAAAAATAAAAGCAAGATGTTTCCATACACTCAGAACATATTCATGGTGGTTTAAGAGAGGCTATTTGACATTTAAATCTCATTTAGCTCTCATTTGATTTTGCATTTAAGATATCTTGCTTCAGTTGCTTTCTGTATGTGTGATGGGAGCCAGATTGTTTGGTGAGAGCATTTTCTGAAAGTCTACATTGTGCTGGGAGCATGGGATTTCCTTATAGTCAGCTTCTCATGGTCTGTATTCAGTGAATTTACAACATTTTACGATTGTCTGTGTTTTAGTTTAATTCTGAAAGATGCCTTTCTCCTCTTGCACCCCTACCTTCCGCATTATTACTTGTGTTATAGATCCATTTCTTTGCACTTATTGCAATAAATGTCTTTCAGCTTGCCAAATTGATATTAATTTTTTTTAATTGTTCTTATGTTCTTTATCTTTTGTGTCTGAGTTTTTCTGCACGCTATTTGTCAATTCTGAGAATGTATTAGAAAATCTATGTGTGAGGGCAGGTAAAAAAAAATTCAAAATATTATTTTATATGCTGTCATAACCTCCAAACTGATATATAATTTTTAATGTTTTCCTTGCCTTTTCCATAATTTGGATAGTACTTTTATACACAGAAGAAAGACAAACTATAATATAATTTTAATTTTTTAGAGCTTGAATCCACTGAGAACCTCTCTTACTGGAAATTTTGATGTTTCAATCAATAAGCATTGTAACTAAGGTATTTCTAATACAGAAGTGTTATATTTATCTGGATTTTATGGCTGGAATAGCTTTTCCTTTTCTGAAATGTTGAAATGTTGAAGATGTGATTGTCCTGTGAGATTGTTGCACTTTCTCACAGTGAGATTGCAGTGAGAAAATGGAGTAGTTGCCAGCTACACAAGACCATAAGCTTTGAATTTTCTGCTTTATTTCATATGGAAAATCAGGATACAAAGTCTCACACTAATATGATGTAAAGTTAACATATTTCAAGTCTTGGCAGATAAGCATGAAAGTTAAAATTGAAAATGAATCTTGATCCTTTCCCTGCAGCAAAAGTTTAATTGTGTTTATTACTGCGTAATTCTCTTGTAACAATTAGCCCACACATTTTTTCACTCTTTAACAAAGGCCCCAGTTCTTCAAATGCTCTTTAACTGCTACTGGATGTTTCCTGGGACTGCACACAGAATGTAAAGTGAAGTACATACATAAATTGTTACATGGCTAGATATGAACTAAGTTCAGTTGAAAAATTTGGAAACCTAAAGAGACAGCAAAAAAAAGAAAAAAGCAGTTTTATACACCTTTACAAAACCTGAGTCTACCTGTGTTAATACTTATTAATGTTTCCAGAAGTAATTTGATAAATATTTCCATGGTGATGAATTTCTGTAATCTAACTTTTACCTCAGTGGATTAGTTCTGGTGGCAGATCCCTCAGAACAAGGCAGAACCAGAATTGGAGGGAGATGGTACAGTGTGTGTTGTAAACACACTGATTGTTTAGTTTTGGGGTAGTAATATTTTTTTTTTCTAGTGTGACTTTGCAGCAAGCAACCTGCAAAATAGTTAGGTGACTGATTTATGTAAGCAGATATATGGAACAAGAAATTCTTATTAGGATATATTTTTAAACAGGGAAAACATCTGTAATTTCCATAACTCTAGTCTTTGAACTTGTATATAACTTTATTCCATTTAGTTTTTTATCTTTACCATATATTGCGTTGTGTTTACTTTTAGTGTGTTAACAGTCCCTTCAAATTCCTGGTACAATACTGAGCATCAACAATACCTCAGCCCTGCTATTAGTTCCTAACAAAGAAAGTAAGGCATTTGGCATTTGCCCTGGGAAGCACACTGGAGCTAGCACATCCTGATTTATTCGTTTCAGCCATTAGCGGCAAAACAAAATAACGTGGAAATGCTTTTGGTATCCTGTGGTTCCTCAATTTGTCTAGTTTCTGTCTTATGATTTATTTTTCCTAGATTCCATTGTCACCAGTCTCAGCGGCACCCTCCCAAATTCTGCAGTGACACTCTGGAGATAGGGAGGGCAGGCGCAGCTTCCTCTCGGAGGCAGGAGGTCAGGCAGAGTGCTAGAAGGGCAGCTTGGGGTCACAATAATACAGTAGGAGTACAGGGAGTACAGTTAGGTTAGCATATTGTTCTGGTGCTGAGAGCCTTTTTCAAACTCTGATCCATCTTCATCCTCGTAATTAGGCGATCTGCGCTTTCAAAGAAAGTGTTGCTATGAAACACGTTGGCAAATGAAGGCAAATTTGAGGCCTCCTCATTTAAGTGTTGGGCTCATTGTTCTTGGTGGTGTAATTGGTGATCAAGAAGGCAATAAAACGGCATGGCCATTAAACGGCCCAAGCTGAAATTGAAAGGGGAGCATTTATATGGTGCAAGCTGCTGTGTGGAGGCTGTAACTTTCACCCTTACATGAACCAGAGTTTACGCAAAGGCCTGATGGCATGGCTTTTTTTTTCACCTCCAGGAGGCGGGGAGAAAAAAAGGGAGGAAAGAAAAAAAATCAAAACTAAATAGAATTAATGAGCCTTCACACATTGTCCTGTTTCTTTTGTAGTGAAAAAGCTGGGCAAAAATTAAGTTGGATAAGAGAGGGTGGCAAAGAAACACCATTAATATCAGGTTGTAAATTCTACAAAACATTAACTTCATTACATGGCAATTACTGTCTGTAATTGGCAGAAAGAAAGATTCCACTTTCTCATCAGTTACTAGTTGTATAGGACTCAGCATTTTTTTTTTTCTTGGCAAAGGTCACACCACTGCTGTAAAGAATACTTTAATGTGAAATAAAAGTATAACAAGTTCTTTTGTAAATAAGAAAGGGTGTAACTATTAATTGCTGCTAAACATCTCACTCTGTTATTTGTAATAAAACACAGCTCACAACTTAGGTAACAACATTAATGATGTAAAATGGAAAGCTTTTATTATTTCATGACTACTTGGTCCTACTTTGTGAACAGAAGAAAAACATGAATTAGAAAGGGATAAGACTGTTTGAAAATAAAAGAGAAACAACAGTTGCTTTTGAAAATAACTTTCTCCAACTATATATCTTCTTAGAACTAATTTTCAAGGGTCTGGATGGCAAGAAATAATATGCTGCATGAAGAAAAATTCAACTTTTTTTTTTTTTTTTCCAATTTCTGTTGTTATTGCATCTTTGGATTTCATTTATCATTTACCTAGTGCATTTATGAAAATATTCCACATATGTTGTGAACTGAACTGAGTCCTACCTCAGATTTAGGTATGTAACTTCAGTTGAAGTTCACGTCCTTAAGAAACATGTTCAATGTCTAGTGGATTCTGTTAGTCAGCTGTAGAGGAAGATATTTAATCTAAATCAGTCATGAAGTTTTCCAGAGGAAGTTTTTACTTCAAGAATTACATAACAAAGGAATATTATGAGGGAAGACATCCATTTTTCACATAGACATGAAAAAATAAAGTTGCTTTTTTTCTTTTTTGATCACAAATGAAGTCAAACAAATCAGAAAAACAGAATTTCTACTAATGAATTTCAACCTTCACCTTAAAACACCAAGAAATACAGAGTGAGGAACCATGCCTAATTTTATTTTAAAATTTTTGAATTATATCTATTTATTTTATTTTTTTATCAACAGAAAGCATTGAAACACCAGAGAGTCAAAATATTTTCATTTCAGTTTGTTGGACAGAAAACATTCCATCCCTCCTGCACTTCACGGTCCTGTAGGGCACCCTCTGGGCTGTGGTTCAGAGCTGCTGGGTTCCCACTGCTCTCTGAACTTCAGACTCTTCCCACACAGAATGTCATTTCCAACATGCCAGACAGGGACCCACCAAGAAGCTTTGCCTCTGAGGGAGAAGAGCTTCTGAAGCCTGACTGGTCGACATAGCTTCTTTGAGATGCAGATATCCCAGCACAGGCAGATACAATGCTAATGTGAAAACAAAATTGGTTCCGTTTGCTCAATACATTGAAATGATAAAAAATTCATATTGTACTAATTCATAATAAATTCTTTCATTTCAGCAGAATAATATTTCCTGATTAAATATTCAATATTCGTAAACAAAATTTTTACACAGAAAGTCACTTAACAATCACTTTCCAAGAAAGTTCTTATTTTTATTGTTTTTACTTAGTTTTGCTCATTATTTTTCATTTGCTAAAAAGATTTTTCTGATATGCTTCATCATATTACTGTTGGAACTTTGTGACTCTGTAGTTGATATTTTCTCTGTGTTTGTCTCCTGAATTCTTTGCTTTTCAAAGTGAATACTGCAATCTCCCATGACAAAATAGCCAGAAAGGTTCAAGAGCATATCAGTATGAGAGAAAAAAGCCACAACAGGCATGCTTTCACCATGTTTAAACTGGTTCAAGGAAGGAAAGGCGTAAGATCTCCCTGAGGCTAATAGTCTGTAGTTTGGAATATGTGTAAAAAAGTGTGGATTTGTTTGGGGTTTTTTTTTGAGAAACATGAAACCCAGTGGTGAAGTGAGAAGGTGGATGAAAGATATCTGAGGAAACTGTCAAGAAAAAAAAATTAGGAAAGTGAAATTATTCACTGCCCGTGAGCCTTTGGTTTTCATGTACTCATGGGCCAGAATCTGTCGAGTTGCATTTGGAACTACATTTGATCAGCCAAAAAAAGGAATGTATTGATTCAGATCTTTTGAGACATCTTGACCCTTTCTCAACTGCTAAGTGTTAGAACAAGTTAAATTGTAATTGAACCACAATGTTTGGTCTGTGGCTACTACTGCTATCCAATGCACACAGAATTGTACAAGTAATTTTTTCATCATGGGCAACTTGCAAGAGCAATACATCAGCCTGGGTTTTGTCAATGGTAGTATCCACAGCCTGTGAGAGGGAGGTGCCCTGACAGTGGGTCATCAGCTGATTTGATTTTACATTGACATGATCCTTTCCAAGTCCAGCACAAGTCCTCAGGTCGTGTGCCACTATTTGAAAGAAGCCCTTGCTGAAGCAGGAAAGCTGTGCAGCGTGATTCAGTGCCCTGCAATGCTCTGACCGTCCTGAAGATCTGCAGGCAGTAGAGACAGGTCAGTGCTGCACTCCTCTCGGACCAATTAACACTGCCTGAAAAGGACACAAATGAATATTCTTCCCTGGAGCTGCACAGCTCAGCAAAAATGTAAGAGCTCTGCCCAGTGGAGCGAGGACTTTGCCAGGCTCTCCAAATCTGCCCATCCAACAGCACCACACCATAGGACCTGCACCACAGAGCCAGATCCACCCTCCTGAGGAGAGGGTTACTGGGGTGAACAAACATGTACAGACAAGACTGATAGTGCTTTCATCAGCATCAAAATAGGAACAAATTGAGGTACTGCAACTGAGAAATATGTCTTTTCCCAGTCAATTTTGATGGCTGTTTAAGTGTAAAAGTTATGTTTGAAAGATGGGGTTAGAATACTGGTTAAAAGTGGGATGTCTTTTGTGTTGAGGAGAAAAAGTGAGGTGAGGACAGAGATAATATTTTTGTAAGGCTTCTATTTTTAGAAAACAACATTCTTCTTTCTGTCATCTTTACAGTATTATTTCACTGTAGAAGTAGATTTAATATGATCTTTTAATCTTAAACATGTTTCATAGGTAGTGTTACTGTTTTCAAGAAGACCTTTAGGCTCTAGCCTTTTAGAAGAAGAGTTTAGCCACTTCTAGAATTATAATAAAGGAACAGGAAAAATTCTGCGCAACACAAATAGTCTATTTTGCTACTTTTAGAAAAGTAGAACTGAAGGCAAATCCACTAGAGATTATCTAAATAACTTCTGTAGTAACAGGAGGCAAAGAGTTTTAGAAAGGAAGTTCGGTAAACTTATGTAAAATCTGATTTTCACAATTAAAAGTACGGAAGGAAATACAGATTTATTAGTGTCTTGGTCTTCTTTCTCAGACTTTTCTTCCTAGCTGAATGAATAGATACATCCAGTAATGTGCCTGCATTTGGTGCAGTTGCTCTTCACAACACATCCAGCTCCAGTGGAACTGTCAAAGGTGCTTGGCATACCTGGAAAATTAAGTGACTCTTTCATTCTTTGAGCATGACAATGCTGATTATCATCAGCAATCTTAAACTGCTTCAGCAGCCTGCACCCTGTCTATTTACAGGGAAGAAAGAATCTGTTCTCAGTCCTATTTAGTCTTTGGCCTCTTTTCTTGGAACATCAGCCAGGACTCAGATTCTGACAGTTCCTGTGTGCTGAAGAGTAAAACTCAAGTTGCAACCTGAGTGCTGTCCTGTACATTCCAGCTCTATATGTTTTGAGAGATGGTGATTTTTAATTTGAATTCTGTGGCTGTACAGAATTACAGTTTAAAATAATACAGCTTTTCATCTGTAAAGTGCAAAGGCTTTCTGTTTCTTCAGCATGTGAAAGATACTTTTTTTTGCAAGGATCTCATACCTTTATATGGCATTGAATCCATACTTGTTCAGTAACTATGCAGTGCATTTTTGCCATTGTCACCAATGCTCTGGTGATAATTTGTCAAAATATATTTGTGGAGTAGGGTGTGAATACAGCAACCTCAGCCTCAGAAAAACCTCACATTGAGAAAAAGTCACAGAATTATAGATGTGATGTCATTAGTTTAAGGAATACCAGAGATGTGGGACAGGTAGTTTCGGGGGACAGCTCAACTCAAAAGTAATATCTCAACCACTTTTCTTTTATTGTAGTTATCACTAGAATTTTCTGATGAGCTAAAATTAAGTGACACTTAAAAGAAACCAGAGATTGAAAAGGTTTGGGTCCCTCTTTAGAGTTCTGGGATGTAATAAGATTCCTGCCAGTCCTGCAAGTCACATTTTTCTTTCTCTAGCTGGATGTGGGATTTATTCCAGGCAGAGGCCCAGGGAGTGATATGGCAATCCATCTTAGTATAATTATGTGAGCACTGCCACATAAGATCTGATGCCCTCAGGACAGAGCATGCTTCCAACTGCTTTGTAAAATTATCTTAAATACTTCATCAGGGCAGTTCACATACCAGTTCCATAAGTGCTTCTTTCTAAAGCTTCACGGGGATGTAGGTGAGGGAATTAGTCCACACCAAGCTCATTTTTGGCACACTGAAATACTTGTGTTGGTATGATACATCTCAGAGGATATATTACATGATGAGATAGGAGTGCAAAGTATAGAGTTTTGGAAGTGTCATAACTTTGCAGCAGATTAACCATTTCTTACTGTTCACATGGAAACTTCTTTCCTTATTGAGTGCTACTGTATCCAGCACAGGTCTCCAATTTTCCATTCCTTACTGCTTTTCATCTCTTAATCCTATTTACATTTTTTCTCTGAAGTCATCTTAACTGTATGTCATGTTCTTACTTAAATAGCTGAATTGATTCTGCCTTTGCACTCATGTTTTGAATTTGAGTGCTGCTGTACCTGGTACGTACCTTTTCCAAAGATTTTTGCTTTTCAGATGCCCAAACACCATGAACACCAACGGTCTGTAGAGGAAGTGGTTTGTATATGACCAATTTTGAGCCTTTTTTGTAAATTTCACTTCAGTCAACTGAGTGGAAAAGTTATGGCTACTTGGTGAAAGTGAAGCTCACACACACTTTAATGGCATGATTTACACCACTAAATAGTCTACATGCTACATTTCCTAGTATTTAAAAATACATTTTTCTCTATTTTTTTCACTAGAAGTCATTACAACTTTGAATGAAAATGTATCATTAATAAGCTTCCATGAGAATTTATAAAAAAATATCTCTGAATTCTTCTTCATATTCTTCTGCTATGTGGTATAGTAATTCCTGGCAGGCAAGCTAATGGCAAGTCTCCCAGTTTAAGGAGTGATATACCAGACTGATGGTGGTCAGACCCCTTTATTAGCATTGAAATAAGTTTCTGTGTTATTACCATCAGAATGCATATTCCTCTTGACTATTTTATCATTCACAAACCATCTTGACCATTATCTAAACTGTTGCAATCATACCAAGAGTGGCTCCAGTAGAAATTTGCTAATTTCTTCCCTAGATGAGAACCTAAAATCCTGCTCTCTATTTCTTAGCCACTTTCCTCCTAGGCTTGCACAGGAATTATGAGAGCATGGGATAACCCTTGGCTGGAACATGGTACTGGACACAGAGAAAACCATAATCATCAGAGTCACAGTAATTAATTAATCTACCAAGAGAACAAGGAACACAGACATTCATAAGAGCTTTGAAAATGACCTGCAGCTCATCCACCAAAGCAAACCTATATTTAACAGAACATTCATGAGATTTAGCCAAATACTACCACAATTACCTGAACAATTGCTCTCTATCAGATAACCTGCCTCTCCCTGCATGGCTCAGTGCTGCAAATGCTATTCTACAGCGTCCTCACTGAAGTCTGGAAGAGGCTGCATTGAGTTTCTCTCATTATAGTCCTGATCACTCAGCTGTTTGCATGCACTCATCTCCTTCAGCTGCCTCTTTGCTCAACTACCAAGCTGGTTTGCTAAGCTGCCCGACTTTGATGACACCTAAGCTGTGTCATTCTCACTGCAAAACCCAATAGATACAAAAGAAAATGTTATTATTTAGTAACTTGTCTCCAGCCATAAGCAACACCTTCACTGGTTCCCTGTTTCACAGTTGTGCAAGCGTTGTGCAGCCTCTTCCAGCGGAAGAGATCCCGCAGTCGAGGCAGCTTTCCCTGCCAGAGAGGCTGAGGTTTAGGACGATGGGAAGGCCGGATGTGCTGAGCTGTTTTTTTTATGCAAGATACGTAACTGTTGAAAGCTCTTAGATTGCTTCATTGACTTGAAAGCAACAAAGCTTCATTGTATATTTCTCAGTCTTTAACTGTAAGTTTTCTTTCTGTCTTGACACCAATGATTCTTCTAGTCCCTCCAGCCTCTTCCGTAGTTCACAGGCCACAGACATCCATAACCCTGCACTCCCTACCCTCTCCTTCTCCAGGGCTTTTGTTCAGAAGTGAAACGTGATGAAAAAAACAATACCAGTGAAGAGTTCCTCTCTTTGCATTTTAAAGCATCATTTCTTCTGATTTTTATTTAAATTATTTTTTTTAAAGTAAGAATTTAAGGAAGAGGGAGGCTGGGTTTGTTTTGAGTCCTCTGAAATGGTAATAATTCTGAATTTTATGTTCTTTAATAATAAATTTATGCTTCAATTCCTTGGCTGGCTACAAAAGTAAGAAAAAGATCAGGATTTAAGATATAAACACACTCAAGTACTGTCAAGAATGTCATCATTATCCTGAAATAAGGTTTTACAGTAAATAAAAAGACAAAAGAAACAACCTACCCTCATTTCCCCCTCTTTATAACTCAGTTTTCTAAATACTAATGTTACCTTTATTAAAACTAGAATTTTCATACTAATCTCAAATATGCACTTCATCCCTTTTTAGAATAAAATACTTCATGGTAGCTGCTTGTGATTTCCCCTGCAAGAACCTCTGGAAACACTATTTTTACTAATGACAGCATATACCGATAAAAACTGATTCAGATGAGTAAATAACCACAAAAGTGAGGAATTCATCTTGATAATAAGTTGTGTGAGGAGTCATTTACTTTAACTGTAAATTTATGAGAATGGTCACTTTTTTATTTCTCCCATATGAAATCAAGAAACCCTTTATGATTTGTTTTGTACCACCACTGGATAAACCTCATAATTATGCCCTAGAATAAAAAAAGTAAACCTCTGACTGTGGTTTAGCACACAGGCATAAAGTAGTCAAGTCTATCCAACTCTTTCTGAACCATAGGGTCATCTATGTGTCTTTTGCAATACACCATTTTCTAGTCTATGTGACCTAGATAGTAATGCATGTGATTAAAGTTCTTGTTATTTTAACTTCATTTACTATATAAGTCATAAGCCAGAAAGTTGCATGTTCATATTCCCACAGTGTGAGCTCATATTACACAATATACTTACTGTCAGGAATGAAGACAAGATAATTATAGTTTTAAGGAAGCATAAATCCACCCTTTCTGGAGCACAAACGAGTAATTAAAGAACATGTAATTGGTTGTTGTATGAAGAGATTTTACAATTATGACATTTACCAGCCAGTTCATGTGCCTCTTTCAGAATACAGATGCACTTTTTAAAGGAAAAAATAATTCAGTCACTGGAAACCACCTCAGTGAAATTCTCTGCTTTTGCCACTCCACATCTTTATAGATCTCTAAAAGTTTTCAAAATTTTGTTTAAGCATAAAATGGGTTTTATTTTCCCTTATTATAAAGCGTTGTGTATGCTAAAGCTGACAACCCCAGAAAGTGAAGTTTGAAGAACATATTTAAAATTACCCCAAAAAGACAAATATTACAGTACTTAATACGGGCATTTTTATAGAATACAGAGCTGAATTATGGTACTGCTATATTAAAAATTAAAGTGATTGAGCCCCATGAAATTTAAAAACATTCGTTTTTGGGTAGATGGGAGGAAAACTTGGTGTATGGTCTTTCTTCTATGCATGTAGGGGAAAAAAAACTATCAAATGATTATGTCCAGGTTTTTTGATAATAAGACTCTGCATGCAAAAAGAGCTAAAGTTTCATCGCATATCAAACAACATTTTCTACTGAGACACAAAGTCAAGAAGGGGGAAGTAATATCAAGGAATTTCTTTCAGTCAGTGATATATCTTGACTAAAACAACAGCAAATATTTGGAGATACTTTGATACATTTGAAATATTGTAATTTAATCTAATCTCATCAAAACAGCATATGAAATAGTTATATTTCAGAATTACTTTTAAAATATCTGAAAATATTATTAAAATTAGTATATCTAGGAGAAGAAAAAAGACCCATAAATACCTGTATAAATCATATACACCTACAGAAGTACACCATTTAATCCTATGTAATAGGATGGTCATTTTAGCTTTGCCTGCCTTGTTATTTTTTTTTTGTGTGTACACCCATTTCCTGCAGAATATAGAATCATCCTCCATTACTATGCAGTTTTATTACTTTTCATCAAAATCAGAGCAAAGTGGGAAAAGAAACAAACAAACAACCCCCCCAAACAAAACTAACTCTAATTTTAATTCCTGCCACAAAGTGGAGCTTACTCCCCAGATTTATCAGGTCGTACAAGTAATCCGAGTCCATAGAGAAAAACTTACTTCCTTACCTCAATTCTCTCTGTCTGCAATTCTTTGTAGCATGGTTGCAGTGAGGAACTGGTCTTGGCTGCCTTGGCTACAGCAACATGTTACTAGAGGAACTGGTCTTCCATAACATATTCTGAAGAAATTTATCCTGTTCAAAGATGAGATTTCATTTACAATATCAAAGCAGTATATCTGCCTGGTGACTGCTTTCACAATTATCTCCTGGTCTTTAAAGGTGTCCAATGAACTGTGAAGTCTGCTGTGGGCTTAGGATGAAATGTATGTGATTTGCTGCTATTTCATATTTTTTCACTAAAATAAAAATATTAAGATAAGTTTTGGAAATTTCAAGACGTTGCAGCCCAACAGACCCTGTAGTCCATTCTTGCTTTAGAATACAATGAAGATGATGCAGAGACTTTGGGTTGCCTAGGAAATGAAAGCCCAATGAAGTACTCCAGGAGATGCAATGAGTACTTCAAGCTTCCAGATGCAATATTTGTATAAATTCAATGTACTCAAAACTTACTGAGAGGTATTTATGTTTTTTAAATTAATTGTCCTAACAGGTTCAGGGATCTAGTGTTGTACGCAGATTTTCAAACAATAAAAGCTGTGAAAAGAAAGGAAGGTATTTTTTCATTCACCAAATTTCCTCAAGGTCAGAATATAAAGTGAAAAATTAAAGGAACACTCTACAGCTGAGGCATGTGTAAAGAGGAAGCAGCACATTGGTAGCAGTAGATACTGCCAGTGGAAGAGGAAAGTGCAATCTGTGAATACACTGCTGTGTCTGTACTAAGACGGACACTAAGATGCTTTTTTATGTTATTTACAGAAAAGTGATGAACCTGCAAGTTCTTCAACAACATTTTGATCCCTCGAGCTTGCACAACAAAATCTTCTTATTTGCTATAAAACAAAATCTCTGGAAGAGACTAGAAATGAGAATCTCACTGCCAGAACATGGCAGTGTCTCTTCACACAGTCTTTTTTCCCAGGCCAGGCCTGGCATTTTTTTGGCTAGCAAGGTGACCATGACAGCGCAGCACTTACTGACCACTTTTGGCTGGAATGCCCTACAGCTGGTGGTTGAGTCCCTGAGCCAGTACGTGATGTATTCCCAGCACGGCAGCTGCATTTGAATCGCTCAGATGATGAAGCTGGCCAGTGCTGGTGCATAGCAATGGGGTAACCCAGAAAACACATTGTGCAGCCCAGCTCGAATACTACATCAGCGCTGCTGCATTCCCTGCAGACAGTCACTTGTCTGGCAAAGAAACAAGGTTACAGATATAGAGAAGGCTCTCTAAGTGCTTAAGCTCCAGTTTATGTTATGAACAGCAGCACCACGTAATTCAGAACTGTCCCTGACTATGTCAAAATGTCACTAGTTTCCTAGCATATGAGGCCACAGTGCTGGCATTAGAAATAACATGTTTTTCTTTTGGCCTGAGGGAGAATTGAAATGCCTCTCTAAATAGACCTCACTTCTTGCCATAAACGCTATAGGACACAAGGATTAAAGGTTTTGACTGAAGGCAGCATTCTTTGTGGAATTAAAAAAGAGGAATGAAAAAGAAAAAGAAAAAGAACAGCGTTGATGTGTAAGAGCAGAGTTGTGTTCTGTGTTACCCACTGCAGAGCGTATAGCAGTTGGGCAGGTTCACTGGCACAGCAAATAGCAGTGAAGAAAATAAATCTAAAGTATATGAGTCTTTAAAAATATTAATATGAAATGTGTACCTATATCTATGATATGTATATACACACATGTATATATACCTGTGTATATACTTCCATGCAATTGGCTAAAATAGAGTGTGTGTATATATGTACACACACATTTTAGCCATCATCCTGAACCTTTCCTCTTGCTCATGAGTAAACGTATTATAAAGTTTAGATATTTAAACCAAAGATTACTTGCAAAGTATTTCTTTGTTTTTAAATATCTTTAGAGATTCCTCAATTTTATCCAAAGGCAGAGGCGAATTGAGATCAAAAACTCTTAAAAAATAAAGAGATTTTTTATTATGACACACAGGGTACAAAATTCTGTTCTTCCGAGAATTAGTGAGCCAAGATTCAAATACTTATCCAGTCTCCATAAGCCAATAAAGCAACTTAATTTTTGAAATATCTTATGCTTTTCACATGTAGGTACAAACTATTGAGCAACATGATACATTTATTAAATGATTATTCAGACATATTAGGAATATACCTTCCATATAAAGCTCTGTTAACTTCCTTAGAGAACCACCCTCTGCAATTCTGCATGGACAGCCCAGAGAGCTGCTTAGAGGTCTCCCTGTGCTGGAAGAGTAGAAAAGGTTGACCATTTGACTGTTCTGTTCTCAGCTTGTGGAAGGACCAACCATTCCAAAAAGAAGCAATATTTCCTACCCCTGCTTTCCTGTTGTTCTTAAAGAAGAAATCTCTGAACATTTTATGTCACTCATCCATTACTGCAGCAATGCTTTCCCACATCCATCAGGGCAGAGCTCATCCCACTGCTTCAGCCAGATGCAGGGCAGCAGAGGGAGCAGTGAAGCAGACCCTGCCCCAGCCTCCAGCCACTTCCCTGGGAAAAAGGTGTCCATGACTGCCTGGAGTTGCAGAGTTCGAAAACCTTTACTTGCACTTTGATGGGCATTTTTTTTTTTCCCAATCAGGTTGAAGACACAGCCACAATAACGTAATTATAAAATTAATTATACTTTGTTGAACCTAATTTGATTGAGGGTTAAATAATAATTTAGATCGATTCTGGTAACTTTTGATTTGATGCCATAATTTTTCACTAATTAAAGCAATATCAAACCTATTGCTTGTCATTTACGTCTACTCATTTGTTGGACAAGAAATTTTTCAGCTGCAGAAAAGCACTGTCCATTGCCCCCCCCTCTCCCAAATCCATGACAACAATTCAAATAAATTTTAAAGAAAGCAAGAAAAAAGAAAAAAATGCCATGGCACTTGGACATGAGTGTCAAGATAAACAGTCTTTTATTTGTGAAGCTGATTCTCAGAGCAAAGGGAATGAGCAGTGAAATTCACTGATTTATCTCTCCCTGAAGCAAGACATTTGGGAAGAAAAAAAAAAAAAAAGTAAAAACAAGAATTGAAAGTCACATATCCAAATCTATCACTTACCTACCTGTATGAACACCGTAATTTCCAAAGTTCTGGGTATTCTCAGTTCCCACTGACTTCCTTATCAATACAGACAAGTCAGAACCTTTGAGAAAAGGCAGATCACACAGTTAAGAACCAAGGAGTGATTGAAACATATAGTTGCAGACATTCAAGATTAAAACTACTTTCTTTAAGCATTGTTCTTCAGATCCTGTATCTTTTTAATAAAGTTGCTAGCACAAAGAGATGGTTGTGAGAGCTTGCTAAACTGTGCAAATATAAAATATTAAGCATAAAAATGCTACTCATTATCAGGGAAAAAAATTAGAAAGAGAGTGGGGTTTGGAATTTGGAAACTGTAATAATAGTCAATCTCCTATGCCTAATACTATTTAATCACAAAGTTAATAAAAATAGAAATATACAGTTCCTTTTAGAAAGCTAACAAATATTTCCTGATGTGAACACACTATGAGTCTTGTTAATCGCATCCTGATCCATTGCATGCTGTTACATATAGCAACAGGATTATGCAAGTAGGAAAAAAAGACAAAGTAAAAAATCCGATCTGACCCACTCTATCTTTCTACTTTTTTTTTCTCTCCTTTTATTTTTTCCTTATTTTTCTTGTTTTTTCCATTTCATTGAAACAAGTAGTAAGCAGTAGTGGGTCGTCTACTTGACACAAACTTTAATAACAGTGTTCTGGTTTAAGTGTTTATGTTTACAGTTAAAACTGAAGCAGCTTCTCTGCAACTGTTTGTTTTGCTTGTGCAACCAGTAAAAAGGGCCAGAACTGGGGCAACTCCTTTTGCATCCACATGATTCTTTTCAGTAATCAAGTGTGGTATGATCAATCCAAGGAAATGGAAAGCCTGCTCTAATAACTGACTCCAAAGTATAATCAAAATCCTTAGCAGAGCCACAGGAGGTCTCCCATGTTTATAGTCTTTCAGTTCCCTGCTCCAGTTAGAGAATAGCTGAGCAGCACTGTTGTTGCCATTATTTGTTGGCCATGGATTGCACATGTGAAGTTTCTAATGAGCAAGACAGTGCACTTACAGGTAATTAACATATGTGAGGTGAGAGCAACTAATTGATAAAAATAGCCAAGAATCCTTCAAAGTCAATAACAAATCTACTATATTTGTTTAGGAAGTAAAATATAACATAAGTAGCAGTTTATTCTTTAGCTCCCTCTTTATGCCTAAATCCAACCCTTCGTTTCATGTTTCACATTAAAAAAAACAAGTTCCTTAAAAGTGAACCAATCCACAGTACAGCAGATTTCCTCTAAGCAGATAGCATTTTGCAAAACACACCCCAGTGCAAATGCTCACCCTGACTCACGGCTTCAAGGTCACCAAGGAGCACCATACCACAAGGTGAGTAAATGCTCTCATTTCACAGCTGTTGTGAGCTCTGCTGCTGCCAGCACGGAGGGCTGGGCTGTGAAGGCTGCTTTAGATCCTCTGCACTGAACAGAAGCAGGTGAGGCATTCACTTAGGGTTCTTTGAAATCTAGCCTTCCTTGATGTGGACAATTTAGCAAGGAGAAGAAGGAGCCTTCTTTTGGATCTCTGAAGTTCCTACACCCTTGTGGCATGTGAAATGTACCCTTCAAATGTACCCCTTTTTTGACTGTGGTGAGGGCAGCTCAAAGCCTTGAATTCCTAGGACTAAATTATCAGCTTTTTAACACTTTTTATAAGATAAATGCAACTTTTTTTTTATTATTGTTATTTTTTATTAATTTAGCAAACAAAATATTGGAGATGATTGGGAAAGAAAAAGCAGAGTTACCCTTATCAGAAGGGGTTCCAATGCATCTCCATTCACTGCTGTGCTTCTATTGATCTTCCATAGAAAAATAGGTACAACACCCTGGAAAGCTACAATCCTGACCTACAGCAAGGACTTGTAGTATAGATGTCACTCAATGTGGACTCCAGTGTATTGCTGGGTAAAAAAGGGTTGTAGTCCATGTGAATGGGTGAAGAGCAAGTGGCACAAGAAATTGCTTGCATCTGACACTGGTTAAACGTCCTATTAAAATCCTGCATACTACACAAAAGTGGCAATTTTTAGAAGAGTGTTGAAAATAGAGATGGTTCAAAAAAGACTTGCAAAAATAATTTTATTGCTAATTAAAGAGAAGGTTGAGAGGTGGCTTGATTACACTGTATCACTCATGAAGAGAAACAAGGAGAGGGTACAAATGAGCTCTTTAATCTGGTGGTGAAAGGCATAGCAAAAATCAAGGGCCTGACATGGAAGCCAGATAAATTCTTCATCATTGCAGGTCTTTGGGTCACTAGGGAATGTCCTTTTATGAGGCAACATGAACTATTGGTCTTGGCAGGGATTAGAGGCTGCACTCAAATGGTTGTTACAGGACTTAGCTAATCACTTCCCTCTCCTGAGAACTCAAGCATAGCAGGCAAAGCCCTCTCTTACCATTTGGTCATCTCACTGACTCAGATACAAGACAAACAAGTAATTTGTGAGATGTTTTGTGGGTAGAAAGTTCATAAAATAAAGCCATCTGCCAGCACAAGAGGATGTGTGTGTGTGACTATCCCTGTCAGAACCTCTGCTTGTTGAACAAAAGAGTGTTGAGAGAGAATAGCTTCACAGAGGCACCATGATCACGACATTCTTGTGGTTACAGAACTACATTTTATTACTCTTCTTCAATAAGTTGCAACTATAAGTCTTCACTGAATTTTTTAAGATAGAGACTTCTGCACCTTGAAAGTGCATTTTTACTGCTTCCAATTTTCTTACCTTCTGTTTTCTTCCCTTGATTTCCTGTTCTCACACACAGGTGGAGCAACCCTCCAGTTGTCATGGCAAATAGAATATTGCAGGAAACAAAGTGAGGTTCATGTTTTCTCTCTGGAATGATGTGGTGGTCATATATGATCCTCATTTTATTACCACCTTCCTTCAGATTAACCACAAATGGGATAATTCTCCAAGTAACACAGAGATGTCCAAAAGTGCAGGTCTCTCTAATCTCTTCTCTGAAAAACATCAATAGGAAATTTTTTCTCAGTTTGAATCTCATGGCTTGTGGTTGTTATTTCTACTTTTGGTCATGGATTTTGCTTAGTTGCCTGTTGATAATTGAATTAATTGCCTTCTTACAGGTGGAGAAATATGGACAACATGGCAGTTGTGAATATTTGCTTTAGAATGTCTGTGCAGCTCTAGGGATGAAGCTGTCTGACAAACGAAAAAGACTGAAATGAATGATTGATGAAGAAACAATGCTTTGCAGAATCCACTGCTTGTGAAAGGACCAGGTTGGTACAGGTTTGTGAGAACTTTGAGAAAACAGAATCACAGAATTGAGGAATTAAGTTGGAAGAAACCTTTGGAGGTTATCAAGTCCAACCTTCTGCTCCAAGGCAGAGACAACATAGATTGCTCAGGTGTTCACATGAAAGGTCTGATTGTGGATGTAAACCTCCTTTTTAAAATGATAATAAGAACTAAAGACTTTTTTCTTTCTGACTCTTGTTATTTCTCTGAATCTCTATGGACATAATTCTTCAACTGTTAACTGAAATGATCAAATTTGTCTTAAGCTTTTAGAGCTCAGAAGTTTTCTGGATATTTGTTATTGGCACAACAATGACAATAACCTCCTGATTTGTAACAAGTCCTTGGTGTTTGAATCCAGGCTGGAAATTCTCCTGATTTGTCTTAGATTTAAATAATCAAATGAGACTAAAAGATACTTCTGGATGTCAGAACACAGGCTTCCTTCACTCAGGTGGGAAGGCTTTTTTCTGGCAATAGGTAAATGGTCTTTTAAGAATGTAAGAACATGAGACTGGCAGTACCATGGGTACAGAGTTCTTTCTGCAAATGGGGGAGTGGTGGAAAGGAACTGGACATTTTGAGAGAGATCCTTCTCTATATGACCCTGTAATCAGATGGGCAAAGACCTGAATCAGAGGTCTCTCAGACTCTCAATTGCCACAGACAATCTATCATCTATGAATTTGCTTCCTTGAACTCATTTTTGCTCAAGATTTGAGATGTGTTTAACTATGATGAGTGTGCAAAATCAATTCTGGCATTTTTCACTAGCTGTGGGATAATTTTTCTCAGATGTTCTGGGGGTTCTGCATTGAAAGATATTCCTTCTTATCTATTTCTTCAGTCTTACATGGGTATGAAACATCACAGCATAGTCAGTCTGTCAGATTTTAGAAGCTGCCTCATATCATGATCATTCCTTTTTCCCTACACTTTTACTTTTGTTAGCAGCCCCAGACTAAGCTATTTCATCAGTTTGGACATGGTCTACAATGGTGAAATTTCACCTTGCATCAATGGAAAAAATTTGCAGATAAATTTCTGGCATAATGATGTCTACTATTACTCATCGAACTGATCTCATTCCCTCATTCAGCTTCCCATCTTACTGTGAAGGAATGTGTAAAGCAATCAGTATTTGTAAAGCAATCAGACAGACAGGCAGAAACTCCCTTTCCTATGTTATATTTGTGTTCCTGTCAGTAAGATCAGGGCTTCCTTTCATTCCTTCCTTTAATGTTCTGGTATCATTAGCTTCAAGAGTAGGCAGGATGTCCATGAGCCATACTGTTTTCTAGTCTCTCTTACTGGGGAGAGAGGATTGCCTTGGCTGCTGGCAAGCAGGGAGCCAGACATGCATGAAGCAAAGCGTATTTACTGTTGGGCTGTTATGGAGGGGAACAGTAGGGCTGAAGGAGATGTATGGGACTGGAAAACAGAATCATCAGAAGGAAGCAGAGACAAAGAATAGTGCAGCTTATCCAGCTCAAGCAAGGATTGAATGATTCCCCCCAAATGCTAGAGAGAATCAATTGTGATGGGTCTCCCTAGAAAATGTACCTGACTGAGTAGAGAAAAACTCTGCTGGGCTGTCAGGAAAACCCTCCAGACTGCAGCTGGGGAAGCAGATTGGGTCCCATCTACCACTCAGTGAAAGTGCTACTAGGAGAGTCATAACCTGTTTCCAGCTAGTCCTTTCTCATTCTTTGATTTCCATGTGCTGACTCAGCCTGTAGGATCTTCCTGCTCCATTCTTTTGCATATTGAGGCTGATAATAAATAGTTGCTGACAAGGATCATGCCAGTTATTCTCCTCTCAAGCAGCTCATTGTTATGGGATGCCAGGAATGCATCCAAAAAGCATTAATAGCTTCAAAAAGTACATATACAGAGGAAAAAAACCCCAAACTAAACAAACAAAAACCAACCAAAGAAAAGCAACCAAGCAAAAGCAATATCCCCCAAAAAAGAATCCAAAAAAATCAAGAGTGAGAAATATATTATTTCTTCTGTTTTATTTCTTACGCTTTTTTCATCCCTAAGAGTATATTACTGTCTGGAATCAGACTCCAAATAGCTTAAGGAGAAACACTTGCTATAACCCACTATATATTTTATTACATGAAACACATATATAATTATATATAATATATACATATATATAATTATATATATATATGTATATATAAAATATTGTCTGCTCTAAAAATGAGCAGACAATAGTGAATAACATCTTAAAATACAAAGATAATCCTAAGACAAAAGAAGAAGAAGAGCTCATTTTTAAATACCTGGAACAAAAAAACAATCTTAATTTTATATTGATGGTGCTTTGCAAATTTAGGGTTGAAAATCTCTGGTAAAGAGATAAAAAAGTGTTGAATACATCTTATAAGTAATACAGCAGTAATACAGGTACTGAAAAAATAAAAGGTTAATCTAATTTTAACAGTTATCATTTCTATTGCTTTTTTTTAAAAGAAATAATTCACAAAGAGTTCCATTACATTCCTGGAATTCTTCAGGGTAATGCTTTTCCTCAGAATGATCTGTAGACATTACACAGTTAAAACCAAGTATCTGCTCAGAAAAGTAAAAGTTTTAGAATTATGTGAAGAAAGGTTAAAAATGGGAAAAAATGATTTATAATCAGAAAGAAGTAGAACGGTGTCCTACAAGCTAAAACCAGTATGTAAGCACGTCATTATGTCACTATACTTCATGTCACAATGTATAAAAATAAAAATGTGTATTTTTTTCCTTTCAAAACCACTTTTGGTGTTTTCTGTTATGTCTAAAATTCTTTGACTTAGTGTGCCTACCTTTTGTTTTGTTTTTTCTTGTTCCAGTGCATCTGTTCAGCACACTCTAGGAGACATCAGTCAAACACCTAGCTAGACTTCTGTATGGTAGTCAATTAATTAACTTGAAGGGAAATCCTTAAACACCAAAGAAACAGACTGAAAGATATTTCAGGCCATTCTAAGAGTGAATGACGAGATTCTGTTTCCAGATGAAAATTGTTCATAAGTACTGTATCTTCTATGTCCTGGCTTTCTCAGGCATTGCTGAGAATTATTAATTTCACATCAGCTGTTCCAGCCTTGATTTTCACAGATATTTTGCCAGTTAACTGCTGCCTCATAATCCTCCCCTTTCCAGACGGAAATAAAGTAATTGCTGGCTAAGTTTCCCTCAGTGGGCTGCCGACATGAAACTTCCAATATGTGTGCAGTGCTAACAGGAAAATTGCCCCCTTAGTGCTGTGAATAATTTTAACTTTAATATTCCTTCTTTATTTCTCATAATATTTGCTCATATTTTTAAAGGAAGCTTGAACATTTGATTCCAGCTTTTCTTTTCTGAATAACAACAGAGCCCTTAGAAAAACAACCCTATATCATAAGAAAAAAGGTTCAGTAAGAGCTCACAAGGACTCCATTATCAGGAGACACTTGCAAAAGCCATTTGTGTGAGGTGGAAACTTGAATGAGTTTTGCCACCTGAGAATTGTGGGTTACTGTGCATACACTTGGAGTGTTTTCATTACTTTTATAAAAATAGCTGGTTTTATGATTTTGAATGGGAATAACCAAAAAAAGAGAGCATTCTTGCGTAAAAGAAAATTTTATTGAGCATGAAAACCACTGAAAATAAAACTAACTTGGTATGGTTAACCACTGGCTTGCCAGTGCATCTGGCAAAACTTGTCATAAAGGCACATTCCTCACACCTTGATGATGACAGGGAATTCAGATTAGGTTTTCTGGCTCCACTTCTACCCCTAGCTACTGTTTTGTCAGTAAAATTCCTCTGACAAGCTAAATCAGATCAGGGCATAGGGTTGAACACTGGCATGCCATCATCTGCAGTGTTTACCTTGGAGTTTGCCCTGGCATGAGTTTGACCAGGTCAGCTGATACTCTTCCAGATCTTCCCCAAGGCACAATTCTGGGGGCAGCGTATGCTGAGGAGATTTTCCAGTAAGAATCTGGCATGCAACCACCCTGTCTGAGGGAGGGAGGGAGGGAGGTGGTGTGTGGAGGAAAGCTGGCCGTGCCTCCCAGTCTCAGGGCCTGAGGAGGCAGCCAGAGGCGCTGGAGCTGGGCTCTCTCACACCCGTCACTGCCGAAGTCTGCTCCTTCAAAGGGTCACACAACGCTTTTTTTTTTTGCTTTTTTTTTTTAAGTCTATCTGAGATGTCAGTTATCATTTGTATAACACTTTGTTGTTTTGCTTATTGGTACTGACCTGGAATGTGTGAGATTTGGGTTCAATAAACTCATCAGCTCAGCCTCAGGGTATCCAAAACCAATAACTCTTTAATATAAAAATACGGAATCTGTTCTTGAAGCGAGGAGTGGAATCTAGGTCTGCCCACTCCCAGATGAGTGCTGTAGGCACTAGGCCACAGAGTCATGTTCCCTCTTGCACTCCCTCTTACATCTTCCATGGATATATTGCATTCTTTCCTCTGCTGACATAGGGTTTCAACAGGAGCAGCCCCCTCCTTTCCCAGCTGTGTGGCTTGTGGGTAATGCAGTCTCCTGGGAGAGGAGAGCTGTGCCTCTTTATCTTTTCAGATGGAGGTTATTGTCTGAGTCTCAAAAACTTCAGGCTCTAAGGAATATCCAGAAAGGGAGATGATGGTGCAGGCATTACCCGTCTTTAGGAGGAGGACGTGTGCTCTCACGGACCAGCAAAGTCCCTGCACACTTGTGTGGTGGCACAGAGCAGCTGGGTGTCTGTCAGACTGTGTGTGGCTGCACACACACCTCCTTCTCAGATGGGGCAGTTCCTGGTGCTTCTCCCAGGGAACTTTACAGTCAGGCACAAAGACAGCCAGTTAACATCACCGATGGCTGGAAGGTGAAAATGGATTTCTGAGGCTGAGGTTTGGATCTGTGCCACATCTGTCCAGGCTCTGCCAGAAGACTTATGACTTGCTGGGGCATTATACCTCTCCTCTTTAGAAGGTAAAGAAACATCTTGACATTCTGGCAAGTTGTTCTTGTTGCTGTTGCTCACATTTTTATAAATTTGTCTATTTCCTTTTTTGGTTTTGGTTTTGTTTGGGATTTTTTGTTGTTGGGTTTTTTTTTGTCCTTACATTGTGTTCTTATAAAGGCATCGTTTAACCAAAGAACCTTTTAATATCAGATATCTTCTCCTTGTATGGATGCTTGCAGACAAGGTTTATTTTTGTTCTTAAATCTGGTCTACTTAAAAAGATTCTGATCTGTATTTCACTGTATGGCATATTTCAAGGCCTGTGCATCCATCCCACACTGATTTCAGCATGGTCAGCTGAGATTAAGTGGTTTAGAATGTGATTTCTTCTCAGATTTCTAGGGGGTTTTTTATATAGTCAGGATGTAGGAATATCATAGTAAGAAGTAACAGGTAATCCTGGTTTTATTTTATATTATTTATTCTGTAAAACAAAGTTTTTGGGTTTTCATATTAAAATTAACAGAATTCTGCTGTCTGATGGGTTTTCATGGCTTAACACAAAATTAGTAAATAACAATTCAATAGCTGGAAGGGGTTCCAGTAATTTTTTTTTTTTCCTCATAGAAAATATTATTGTATTGGTCATACTTATCTAAGTGCCCTGGCATCGAATGGGAACTGAAAGTGAATTGACCTCTTGCCCAATCAATTTTCTCTATAGAGAATGACTTAAAGACAATGTTGATGAGGTGCAGAAAGATTACACTGAAGTTATCATTGACAATGAGGTCTTTCAGTGCAACATGTCACAATATAATACCTGTAGAAACCTATATATTCTCAATAAAACCTAAAATCTGTATGCTTCATTGTATGTGCTGAAGTATTTAACAATACCTAACATATGCATATTTAAATGCATATTGAGTATTTATAATACATCCTGAGTGTATTTTTTATTAGGTTTTCCCACTTCAAAGCTGGCATAATTACTTCCAATTAGTATACTTGAAAATTATAAATACTGTACATTCATTTGTTTGCTTTATTTAGAAACCATGCATACATAGACATATATTTCTGTCCTGAATTTCTGTATGCTTTTTATGGTCACAGCACCCATCAGCTTGATAATGATGATTTTGAGCATGCTTATTGGACTGCCAAACCTCCTTCCTGTAAGAGGCAGGAATACAACTCTTACTTTCTGCTCTGGAAAACCTCACTGTGAGCACAGAATCTGTGGTCACAAACACAAGATGCTGAAACATTTGTTTCACCTTACTGTGGATTTCTCCTTACTATGGATTTCTCTTAAAAGTACTGTGAAGAAAATATCCTGATCTTCGGTACCAATGATTCAGGACCCTTCACTGTATTTTAAAACACAATGCTCTGACTTTACAACAAAATACAAAATGTTTACTCAGGCTTTGCATTACTTTTGTGCCCTCTTAATTCCATACCCTTCACATGATTTTTAATCCGTAAAAACTCTGTGATGAACCACATAAGATCATTCAGGACAGAAAAGATGGCCCATCACAAATGGCAAACTATTGAAGATAATGTCTTACTATGAAAACTCAGAACCTGGAAGAATATTTGCCAAACAGCACCCAAATACTAACTCCTACGTATTCACACCATTTCTGCAGAGTGAAATTTATTTCTGAGTTATGCTGAAATTTATATTTGTATTATTTGTGTGTTTATGTACTTTATATAAGATCAGAGTTTTGTGAATCTTCCTGACTGAAAGGTGTTTACCAGATGAAGTATACAGTCCTTAAGGAGAGAGATTCTAAAAAAAAATAAAATAGTGGTATTAAACTATATTTTAATTCAGCTCCAGTGAAGTTGAACCAAAGTAAGCTGTCTGTGTATTCTTCAGAGGAAAATCTAAAACAGTGTTGCCACTAAACTGAATACAGCCTTAGTGTCCCATCAAAATGTGCTTTATTGTGAAACTTCTAATCACCTCTGAAAAAGATAACTATAGCTTTGACACTATGAGTAGTGTCAGAATTGGATTTCTATGTACTTATAGATCTTTAGGATGTCTCCAACTCTCTTGGTCAGATATCTTAATTTAACCTGTCTGCTTTCCTTTATTCATTATGAGATTAACATATCTTGAAAATTAGTTTCATGGGGTTTTTTTTGATGAACACTAGTAAAGAAGAAATCCAGACTCATGCATTGTGAAATGGTTTAATCATGCTAAAGTTGATAACACTACTAGATTTTCTTTTCCTCTAACTTTCTCAGATTTGCTCTTGTTAACTATTCTCTATCTTGCATTCAAGAGAACACCTGGAGTAGCCATATTATTTGCTTAAAATGTCAGATGTAGGATCAAATTTCTTGCTAAAACAATGTGGTTTCCAGTCCTTACTGTTTGCTACTGAGAATCCTACCATGGAAATAACTGGAATGCATGATATAGTTGCCATACTTAATTTTCCCCAGGAAATTCAGCTTTATTAAATATATCACACTCACAATGAGGTTTTAAAGAGACCTTAATCCAGCCTTGAATCTTCATCTGTACTCTTAGACAAGATGCAAAACTCATTTGTGAACACAATATATGTAAGCAGCACGTGCAAACCTGGTAGGTCGATGCCTGACTTTTTAGTTGGTTGCATAAGCCTGTTTGTCTTGACAGGTCTAAATTCATATGTACACTTACTAAAGAGAACCATTTAAAAGACTATTTTAGGAGCATATGCCGAAAAGTGATAGCGTATTTGTTTTATGGCTATCATGGTGTTAAAACATGATTATTTTTCTACAGTTGAAATTAATGAATGCATGCAATAGTAGAAACATTTATTTCAGCTGTAAAAATTGACTTTGCTGTTGGTCAAGGCCTGTCAATCAAATTGACTTATTATGCACTTAAAACTCATTAGCAGTAGAATACTGTACTTGTACATTTCAAATGACTGATGACTAGAACTGTGTGAAATTGCTGCCGAATTTGTCAATTACTGTGTGAAATGTTCATTGTAAAGATAGATTTTCACTCAAAAATCATGGCTTTAAAATAATCTCTAACAGTCCAAGGTTACCTCTTGTGATTATAGTATGTCCCTCTTTTGCCCTTTCTCTTTTTTTCTGCTCCTTATCCTTTAAAGTCCCAATGGGACTTCTTTGTGTGGCAAGACGAAGGAATAAATTGATTTGCTGGGGACACTGTGGGAGAGCAAAAATCAACTGCTTTTATATTTGGGGTGCTTGGAAGGCTAACTGGACCAGTGGATCAATCCTGGTGCACATTTCACTGATAAATTACCTTATGTAGTAGAAGTCACAACTGTGAATTTCACTAATGCAGAAGGACCAGCTGCAAAAGAACTTGTACCTTTGTTCTGCAACAGCCTTCTGGTCCTTTCTGGTCAGGATGAGTGGAGCAGGGTTTGGACTTTTTACTGCACTAACAATTAATACAAATTCCAGTGTTTGCTGTATTGCCCACTTCACAATTAATTAAATTTCCTTGGAGACAAATCGGAGAAGCATTGTACGTCTTGGCCACAGACAGTTTTGTGTGGCCAAAACAGTAACAGTTCCTGTAATTTGTCTATGATATAATGAAATTAAGTGATTTAAATAAATTAAAAATGGACTGGATTCAGCTTTCAGTAATTACAAGTCACTGAAGGACTGATACAGCAGAAAATAGCCTATGTGGCTGCTAGCCCAAGCAAGCTCGACAGGACTCTTACTTTTGTCTGGCAGGGATAAGCTCTGGCAGCTGAGGAAGCTATATTCCATCTAGTAGGTGTAACACTCTAGGAACTAGGGACATGGTAGTTATCTTCTGAAAAAACCAAATGTTCAGTCAATAACAAGTAAAGGATGTAGAGAGGTATTAATGGGAAATTTTCTCAGTAGATTTCCGTTCTTATGTATTGCCAGTAATTTCCTTCCTTGCACTGGGATGCATGATTTGGGAGACAACTGTAGAAATTATTGCTGAAGACATCTGTTTCCAGACGGTAGCCGAAAGAGGAATGGTCTCATTCCTTAAAAATACTCTTCCAGTTTGAAGAAGAGATGGGAGCTGAGTTCACCAGCAGTGTTTCAATGTGTTGAATCCTCCTCACCCACACACCCATCTGGTAAGCAAACAACTCTGTTTTTCACTTACAATGTTAGCATCCTATAGTACAAAATACTATACTATTAAATACTATACTTTGCACTGAAATATTTTGGGGTGAGAGCTAGAAATTTTCTGGCGGTGATTTTGTACGTTTATTCTGACGGCAAATCTTTTTTTTTTGCCACAATACTGATCCTAAAGAAGCCAAAAGTATTAGCAGATTCAGAAAGGACACATTTATTCCACATATGCAGACTGAAAGGTTTGTAAACATGTTGCATACATAGGTCTACCTCAGCAAATGACTGGTTTACAGAGGATGAGTGGTAGATAGAAGTTAGATAGAAGTTATCTCAGAGTTGGTTCATTTCTTTTCCTGAGCATCCCCAAGCCATTGTCAGAAAGAAGATGCTGCCATGGTCACCTCTCTATCAGACACAACATGAAAGTTCTGCTGACACCAGGCTCATCGTTATTGTCTTGTTAATGGTTACAAAGGTGAACCCCTTTACCACCGTAACAATTATAGGGATGTCAGCTTTAGTATGGGATAGTTATTCTGCAAGATCATTCTAACATGAGTTTCTGTTTAGACTACTTGTCTAAGAATATTTCTTTTTCTGGGAAAAAACTCAACAAAACAAAACAAAAAACAGCCCACAAAAATGAGATAAGGAGTTTTGTCTAGAATTCTTTTCAAACAGGTCTCAAAACAACATCACATTTAATGTATGTAGTGTAGCCAAGGAAAAATATAATAATAGAAAATTTTAAATTGTCCTTATCTGGTAAATTATACTGATATCTCCCACTTTTTAGCTGAGTCTTATTTAAGTAGCATGTTTTAGCATAGGAATTACATCAGTGAACTCTCATATTTCCTTTTTCATTTTGTTTTTAACACATTTGTGGGAAGGGACAGGAAAATTCAGAAAGATTTGCAGCATGCCTTAGCTGAATTTTAGTTGGATACTGATGCCACACCAATTTTTAAGTGACATGATGAAACCAAGCAAAATGTTGGCATGTACAACTGTTTACCTCAGCCACAATAACACTACTCTGCAGAGGAACAAGAAACTGGAGTTTCACGAGGTTCCTTATTAAACTCTGAGGTACAGCTATATTTTATATATATTACAGTGTAAAAAAAGTGCTAGACCCAAAGACTTAAGTGGTTGAAAATGTAAGCACTCAGGCTAATTTATTTTGGGATTATGGGCTTGATCTAAGCACGTATGTACAAACCCATGCACTGTGAATTGGGTGAATCACAATGATATCCACTTCACCACCAACAAAAAGAACTGCTTTAGGGTTTTAAGGCAAGGAGTAGGAGGAACTGAGCAACTGGAACTGGAACTGGAAGCCAGCCTCAGGCAGGACAGGGGTTCTGGTGCTGTTGCCTCCCTGCCCTCATTTGCTCTGCCCTCAGTGATGGCACTCCAGGTGGATGGATGCCCTCTGCACGAGCTGTTCTCGTTCCTGGGCAGGGCAATTCAGCACGCAGGAGGATTGTCCCTTTGGAAGGCAAGGGTCACCCAGCAGCCATGCCAGGACACCTGCCTGCTGTTGAACTGGTGGCAGGGACCTCCCTAATACACCTGTGCTGCGTTTGGAGGGAAGTCTGTGGTCAGGACCTTCCATCCTCAGGGTGGCTGGTAGGCGAGTGCTGCTCCAGACATGCCCAAACAGGCTGCTCATGGGCTGCCTGCAGGCTGGCCCTAGGCAACCTGACAGGCAATAGTGTGCATGGGAGAGTACATGCGAGTCGGCTGCTCAGGTGCACTCCTGAGACCGCTTCCTAGCAGCAGAGTAGAAACAGCTAATGTAGGCAATTATAACAGGAGCGAATCTTCACCTCTCTGAAAGGAAAAAAGACTCGAAGCAAATCTCAGATCTGAAGACTGACCTCTCGTTTCAGACTCTAGTAAGCATGCCTTCCTACCTGAAAAGGATAATCACAACTAGCCAGAGAGAAAAGGTCTGACTGTGATGTTTAATGTTCTACAGGATCTGGTAGCCTCTAAAACAGGAAGAAAAGAGCAAAAAAGAAGTAATTTTTTCTTTGAAATTAAAACCTCTAGCACAGATCTGAAAAACCAGAACTAATATTTTGTACTGAAATACTGTAATATAGTGACAGCGATCTGATTAAAGAAAAGCAAACAAACAAACAAAAACAAACAAACAAAAAAACCCCAAACACAACTCAGCTCCCCAACATATGTATAATGTACATATATTTGCCATTGTTTAAACTTAAGTGTGATTTTCAATGTAGTTCCACTTAAGTTGTTCTAAATGCTTTAAAGCAATAAATCAAAAGTATTTCATCCCACTGAGAGACTTCTTTACAAAAGAAAGAATGAGGAAATTAAAAAGTGTGACTCTAGGAAAAACACTGACATTACTTGTTACCTGTGCAAGAACAAGGGCATACAAACAAGTACAAATGGCAGCTTTTTGAATAAAAAACATAATAAGCAATAATCAGTATCTTATATCATGATAGCCAAAGGCAGTGACATTTGAACAGCATGTCTTCTCTAAGCTTAGCTAGCTTGGTAGTGCATATCTGCAAGTGCTTAGCCATGTTAACATAAACCCTCATTAGACAGGATTAGGCAAGAAACAGTGACAAACAGGGTGGACACTAACCCTCTGAGGAGCCAATTCAGGCACTACACACTAATTATCCTTTTAAATTACTTTAGGATTCAGGGAATGAATATCAGCGTATGTGTATATGACTACATGGGGAATTGTGTTTTACATACCACAACCTGTTTGTATTTTGCAACAGTTTTAAAGTTATTTCTCCCCCATAAGCCACTGTTAAAACCTGAAAGTGTTTATTCTTAAGAATTCCAGGGTAATGATGAATTAAATCATGTTATTTAGATGTTTTACCTTGTTCAGGAGAAAACATCCAAGAACTATCCTGTAAGTGCCCATTAGCAACCCATTTTGGAAAAGCAGTTTAGAAACAGCAATAGCCCCAAGCTCAAATAATGTGAAGTTCAGTAGCTTTCTCTGTAGATTCCATTACTAGAAATTCCAAGTAAGGATGACATAAAAGAAAAGTCAGAAGCAATTGCTGACTCAGGTAATTTTATTTTGACTTTTGTTTGTTGATTCCTTGCCTTATTTCAGGTGCTGAATTTATTATTTGTTATTTGGAATTATTGTAATTATTTGTTGTTATTGCAGTTAGTTGTTGAATTTGCCTCTAATATTTTGCTGCAAAGTAGAACTAACCCTCCTGCAGTTAGAAGGATTAGTAAAAGGTTAGGAAGTAACCCTCCTTAATTAACCAGCCTAGAGTTCTCAAACTATCTTGCTATCATGAAGGTAAGCTACCATTACAAACCACAATCATATTCTGGATCTATAGTGTTGATTAGCTTTTTCCTAAAAAAAAATTCCTTTTTAGAGCAAACAAATGGAAAAAACTTTGGTTATACTGATGTTAAATATCTCATACAAATTGTATTAAAAGAAAGTGATTAAAAGAAAAGTGATAGAAAGGTGATAAAATAGTGAATTCTTCCTCTATGTACTTGACAAAATCTAGTTTTTACATTTATTGGCTACCTTTCCCATTTCCCATTGAAATTTTTTCTTAAAAATAATCTGAGTTAGGTTATTTTGGGAATGCCACTTTTTGAATGTCATTTCATCACAAGCGTTAACAAAACAAATTTTAAATGTAAACTTTGGCAGAAAATGTTAATAGGAGCTTTGCTTTTAAGCAAAGCTTAAAATCCTTTCAAGCATTTTACTTTGGAGCAATACACTTTGTTGTGGTCTTATTTGACTTCTTTGAACAGTAAAAAAATAGTGCACCAGACGGGTTTTTTACATCTAAAACTAAAGTAGCAGTAATATTACTAAAATATGGCATCATTTTTTTTATTGTATAACAATGAAAACATTTCAAAGTGCTTTCAGGTGCATACATTTGATCTTCATTTTTTGTTACTAGTTTTCATAAGTCAAATATTTCAAGAAAGCTTATTTTGGTTAATAAATATGAGTGACAATATTTTTGCATGCTATTTGACTAATTTATAAATGTAATTTCAGTGTGGATATGCATTTCTTACAGACAGAGAAGTAATCAGAATTGCACACAAAAATCTTGTAAGCCTATTTTGGACTCCATTAACATAGAATGAAATTCTACTCCTCTCACTTCTGACATCATTGTTATTCCAGATTTATCTTTTACAAAATTCATACCATAAGCTGATATAAGAATTGAGAAGGTTCCTTCTTTCAAAATCTGTTATTTCTGTCAGCAAATGAATTTTGAAAATTTGTCTTTCTTACTCTTTCTGTGTTAAGTAATGAATTTGACTTCATTGAGAAGAAATTCAACAGAAATAAGACAGCAGCAACATATACACAGAAGCCAGATGTATACAGAGAAATAGAATCTCTTTCACTTCATCCCAGTAGCTAGGAGGTAAAAGGCATTTATTTCTACAGACTGTCGAAAGCATGGCCCTTAGACCAGCATCTGTAGGAATATTATGCATGACCATATCTGTGGGATAGAGGAGAATCAGGATTAAAACGTGGATGGAAAGGTGGTTGAAAATGAAAGAAGAAAAATGCAGAATGCCCTTTGGTAGAATCCATTATCCTAAACCCCAGTCTTGGGAACATGAGAACACCCTTGGCATAAACATTTGTGTTGAGGTCAAGTGGGATTAGAAGAATATATATTTGGATGCCTGGGGCTATGTCACAAAAAGAAAATATTAATTAAAAAAACAAGCTAGAGATTTTACTTGCCCTCAAACTACATTTTCTTTTAATACATTCTTTAGCTTTTTACAGTCAGTGGACTTGATTTTGATCTCACTTGTATTGGTTTAAATCAGAATAAGTCAGTATAAACCAGCACATTTTTCTGATATCAAATCAACCTAAGCAAGGGGAGAGTCTTAAAGTATGTTGCTTCAGCACAGCTGGCTAAAACAAGGCTGCACTTGCATTTAGCATAAATTAGGGTTTAATGGCACTAATCTGCCATGTGAAAAAGAGGCTGTTTGTAGGGCTGAGTTTCATAAAGATCTTGGTTTGGATTCAGGGCTGAGGCCTCTGTATCCCTGGGAGTGCTTGTAGCATAGGAGTCACCTCCAGGGCTTACCTGAGGCTTCAGGACAGGTTAACAACCAGGTGGGCAAGGTGCTAAACCTTAAGAATTTACTTTCTGGAGGACTCTTTCCCAGTCTGAAGCTAAGGATATACAAAGGATTTCCTGAATCAAGCCTGCAGTGCTCAGTTTAGAAACTCAGCTGAAGACAATGGCAATCTTTGATTTCGTCTGTGTCTGTCTAAATTAGGAAAAGATGTTGCTTATCTGACCTGACCTTTTCCTAATCTACACACGATAAGAGTTACACATTTTCTCTCAGATGAGTTGGTCAAGATCAGTTAACCACCTGGCCTCTGTTGCCACAGAACTTGCTGTTTTCTCAGTTCCAAGATATGCTGCTGTGTGTTTGTGCTGGCTACTTAGGAGGGGCTTTAAAGAGCCACAGCAGCTAAAACAACAGATCCTCAGGACTTGTAGGCTCCAGAGTGAACAGAAACAAATTAAGTTTCTGTGGGAGTTGAACTAGGATAGGTCAAGGAACCAATATGTTGCTAAAGAGGGAGAAGAAAAAATGAGAACAATAATACCTTGATCAGAGACTTGTATCTGTTTACTTATTAAAGTTGAAAAGAGTATATATCTATGCAAATGTAAAAATATATTTTATTGTTTACAGTGTGATGTCAAAACATAAAGAGTTTTTATTGTGGTGCTACTAAACAAAATTTTGGCCCAAATCATACAAAAATGTGCTTCCATTTTGTACCTGCTTAAAGCAACAGCATCCAAACTTTCCATCTGTTTAAGGATTTGCCTTGTATTTCATAGTGATTATTAGGAAAAATAAAAAAACCTATTCTTTTAACATTTTGAAGATTGTACTGACTTATTTTAATGGTAAAGTTTAATGATGCATCATTGGCTGATGAAGGGACTGCCTCAGGAGGAACAGTGAAAGAAAATATTAGAGCGCATTCTTACACTACTTCCATTAAACAGGTTTGAACTAAATTCAACTTGAGTATTGTTAGTTGAAAAAAGCTCGTATTTTCAAGCTAAAGAAAGTATAGTGCATTAAATAGATTAGCTGATCATTATTTAGAAACCAAATTGCTCAATAAACACCCCATTTTCCTAACAGAACTGATATTCAACTTGGCAATTTGTATAAACAATATGTATGTTCTTAATGTATATATTTATCTACAATAGTAAACACAAGCAACCTTTTGCCTATCATATAATGCCCCTAAAGGCATTATGGGTTAACAGTGATTTAATCCCCTTATGCATGCATAATATGACAAGTTTTGCATAAATGATAATAAATAATTGGTATATATAAATAATTCATCATTTATTTTTGCAGTAGAAATAGAATTCGTAGACATATTTTAAACAAAGGGAATAGCAAACATGATCTCAATCAGAAAAGGGGTTAAATCACATTACACAAAACAATGTTTCAAATAATCAAGACTCATGCATGCAACATACTTATTTCTTTCACGCTAGCATATAATATTGCCAACTTGTTCTCAAGTATGGAACAATACATATTTAGCACTATCATAAAATAATGGAAGAAATAGATGTTATATTGAGCATTTAACCCAAAACAAGAGGGAAAAAGATGTCAGAAAAAATAAATGTATATACTGTGCTCTCTAGAAAATTGGACATTTTGGTGGATTTTATTTTTTACCCTGGAATCAGTTCTGCTGTTTTGGGAAGATTCCTCTAGCCCTTCCAGTGAAGCTAATAGCTGAAAAAATTCTAAAATGTAATTTTTTAAAGAGCAATTTCTTATTTAAAAGCATTTCTGTGATTACACAACAAATTGTTAATTAGATTATTTTTTTCATGAAATAATATCCTAAAAAAGGGGAAAAAATACAGTGCTACTCTAAATGGGGTATAGTTTTAATAGTTGAGTCATTAAGATTTCAGGATTCAATGAGTACAGCCATGAATTAACTTTAAGAATGTAATGCCATCCTTATTCAGCAAGGCAGTCAAATATGCACTTAAGTTAAGCACATGCATCAATCTCATTGACTTTACATTATTCTCTCCAGAGTATATTTCTTTTCATTAGGAAGACACTGGCTCTTAACTACCATCAAACTGCCGACTCAACTTGCTTCAATAAGTCCCTGTGAAGCTCTTCAAAGTCTTCTCTAATTTTGACCAATATAAAGAGCACTGGCATTTGCAAATGTCTGCATGTCATCTCTTAACCCTTTCTACTGAAAATTGTGTTTGTAGATACATATATAGATATAGATAGATAGATTAGATATAGATATATAGATATATAGATATAGATATAGATATAGATATAGATATAGGTGATATATAGATATAGATATAGATATATAGATATAGATATAGATATAGATATAGATATAGATATAGATATATAGATATAGATATAGATAGATAGATATTGATAGATAGATATTGATAGATATAGATGATAGATATAGCTATAGCTAGAGATAGATAGATAGATAGATAGATAGATAGATAGATAGATAGATCGATCAAGTAGGAGTGATCACAGTATATAAAGAGATTAGAAATCCTGTGGCAAATGAAAGCCTCCCAAATTATTGTGCTTGCTTTTCCCACTGATATTAAATACTGTTGGTTGAGGAAGTGTGAGATACCTAGCTATTAATGTATTATACTTTACCAAAAAATGATATTATACCTAGATTCTGACTTTTAGCTATTTTGGAACCAAAAGCAGAACCTGACCTCTTACCCCATGACTGCTTAAATACCATACAAAAGCAATGTTAGGTATTTTGGAAGTGTGGGTTAATATGTTTCAGTTATTTCCGTGTAAAGCAGAGAATTGTGATGTACGCAAATTCGCCTTTGTTACCATCATGTCATGGCCACTCAGTTGTTTCATTATACATTATTCATTACTTTTCATTAGTTTCAACCAATTTCCTGATATTAATTCATAAATCCCAGAAGTTTCCTTACTTCCCATTTAAAATTAGATAAGAACTCTTGATACTATCTGATAGAGTCACAAATTTAAATAAAATATTGCCTTTTTTTTCTTTGTTTTTGTTTTGCTAGCAGCTTACCCAGAATTTAAATATTTTGGTTTATTATTTTTCTTGGACCTCTCTCTTGACACTGCAGCATCTGACTATGCTCTAAAAGGCATAAGACTTAAAAAGCTTCTTGCTTAAATCCAACATATCGAGTCTCAACATTCCTTCTCATTTGCCATCTGACCCCAGAGCCATCCAAAATCCACAGGTTTGTTTTTTCTTATGAGTTCAGCTGCCTTCACATCGAACTGCCTGTCCCTGGGCCCTGCAAGAACTGCCTCTTCTCGGGGGATTTCCCAGCAGTTTAGGCACTCAGGTAATATTGGAGAGCTTTCAGGCTCATATTTCCTCCACCTACTACACACAGAGTGGTAGACATTTTTCTGGAACATGTAATGATTTGGCCCACTGCAAAGGGGCACAAATACAACATATAGCAATCAGTGCCTGTTACACAACAGCTCCGCACTCAGAGCATACACACAGGATGTAGGGCACCTGTGTTTCATTTCTTCCTTCTCTTGTGAATCTTCTGCACCAAAGCCTATGATTTATGTACAGAAGCTGTGATTTTGATTCTTTGTGCTTCATTCCATGTGGAGTGGGCTAACAGATTATTTCTGTAATCTGAAATCTGTAACTCTGAACTAGTGAAATCACAATTCTGAGGCAAAACAATTTCAGATTTGGCTTCCAGGCCTCTGATGCAGTGCACGTTTCACCGTTCGTACAAAACAGTGATTGGATCTGGGGGGTGTGACCTGCTCATTTTGTCATGCTTTGCAGCCTGTCTGTGCCTGTGCATTCACCTGAGCATTGAAAAGTGGAAGACCATATCCCTTCATTTCCAGGAAAGAACTGGGATCAAATACTGTACCTCATCTTGTGTGGGACAAATATCTTCTTTTTCCTGACATTTTACAGAGATCAGTTCTCTAAGACAGGGCACCACTAGACAAAACTAGCACTAATGCCAGCGCACAAAAAGTTCCAGGCATGGTGGGTTGGGGAGTGTAGGTGGTAGAACAAAAGAAATGAAGGTTTGTATGGGTGCAGCTCCACAACATTTTGAAACTTAAAAAATATGCCTACTTCTCCTTCCACCTTCAAGGTCTTTCTTTCTGGTGAGCTGCAGGTTCAGCTCTCTGACATGGTAGAAAATACATGTATTTTTCCTTTCCTTGAAGAGTTAGTTCTCTGCCAAATGGTGAAATCAGTGAGCTCAATAGTTGCTCAAACATCATAGTGCAAAGCATAGTGCAGCAGAGTGTGTATAAGTGAGCAGAGGAGAAAAAATGGTGAGATAGCTGTTAGATCAACTCAGCAAGTATTCCTAAGCTTCACCCTGAGGTGAAGGCACAACCTGCTCTCAATGTCTCCTGCTGACAAAGGGAAGGAATTTCTTGCCAGCACAGTGTTGCTTCCATTAAAATAAAAATTGAAGAATAGAAGAAATGTTCCTTGGAAGTTTTTGTTCCTGATATACCTCAACTTTCTGAAAGCAATGTTTTAATCTTCAAAAAGAAAAATTAATTTTAACTTGAAATCTGGGTAATGTAATTCAACACAGCTATCTATATCAAAAGGTGCCTAAACAACCTTCTATTAATTTTCTCTATATGTTAATTTTCAATATAATTAGTAGTAGCTGTTTATATCTTTACTTTCCTTGGATATCTTTTCTCTAAGAGGAAAATAAGTAACATTTTAAATAAGGTCATTAAAATTATGTGCAAAGAGAAAAAAAGGAGTAAACATCTAATTTAAGTTGCATGTTCTCTTAAACTGATCACTTCTTAAGTGTTTTGCTGTTTGTTTTTTTTTTTCCTTTGAGGTATGCTGAATAAAATATTCAATAACAAATACTCAAGCCTTGCAGCAATAAGAGCACACATGTAGGTTAGCATTTGGCCTCCACAGTGGCTTTTCCCCTCAAGTATTATTTCTGTCTTAGCCATTTAAAAAAAACAACAATGCAATCATGGATGCCACTTACAGCCTACACAGTGGAAATTAGAGCCTTTTAGGGAAAAGATATTTGGCTGATAAAAACCTAGCTCCTTAAACTTTGGTGCGACATAATATTTCTTTTGGCAAGGGGTCATTGGTGCTCAGCATACATCATCACTAACTTATTAGATCTTGAGGCAATTAGCTGAAAACAAACAGAAGAGACAAGCCCTGTATTGAGCTATAGAAACCAGAAGAAAATAGCCCATGGCACTCCATTATTCCAGAGCTTCATCAAAGGCTATGCACTGGCTGCAGTTTAAAGAAAGGAGAGTATTGTTTTCATGTAACATCTATACAGTATTGGGACTTTACCTTGTTATTTTTCTCCTGCTTCAAGTTACATCCAAACTTGCCTTGTTATAATAGGGAAGTGGAAAGAACTTCTCAATTTCTACCTAAAACAGTATATGCAATGTGTTGCTTGATTAGCTAAGGATTAAAATCCAATTAGATCCTCCCTTTTCATGGGAAATCACATGAGGAATTTTGAGAAATATTACTGAAAACCACTGCATAATGTGATTGACTATGAAAACATGCAACAAAGGAAGAGCTGGTATCTAAGAAAGCCATGGAATCATCTAAGCAAACTGACCTTTACCTTTGCAATGTAAATATGTATTTCTGAATTCCAGAAATTAGCTGAGAGATATACTTTATTAGTTTCAATTAGAAATTACTTTTTTTTTTCCCCATAGAAAAAGATAACCACTTAAGAGAAAATTACTGCATTATTACATGCATGTAAGCATGACCCAGGTAAAAGTTATCATTAGGCTACAAGTAATTTTGTGGGGTTTTTTCACTAAGGTGCTTATTCAGAGTGATAAATATGGTGCTAAATAACAGAGTATGGCTACACTTGTATATAGTAAATAAGAATTATGATACAAAAAATGAGTGATTCTTATTTTAAAAAAAACCCACTTTTTACTAAATGAAAACTTAGTTCATTCTTTTCTGTGAAGGAAAGTGATTGTTAGAGGAACCTGTCTGTATTTGCCACTTGTTTATTTTCTGGCTGTTTAATAAACACTCTTGTGTGTATGCCAATTGAACTATACTAGAGTCTTGCATACCACTGGTTTACTTTAAGCACAGCAAATTAATTTTCATTTTAAACAACTACATGTTTTAAGTTTGAGTTTTATAATACTTAATGTAAATTTCAAGGAAATATTTTATTGAGAGCACTGAAAGTATTTTAAATATGCAGAATGCCAATAGTACCTTCCTTATATCTTTTTTTTTTCCTCTCTTCTCCACCCAGAATGAAAACAAACCAAGCCACTCCAAACGCATAAACTGAGATTCTTGATGACATAAAGTTCATCCTTGTATCAAGGTTGAATTCTGAACTTAAAGCCAATAAAATCTGCCTCTGAAGGCTTGTAACATGATGGTGTAGGGTGTAACATGAACAGCTGTGCCATCATTTTACCCCCTTTCCCACCTTCCCCACTTTCCTCTAGGTTAATGATCAAATGATTTGTGGACTACCTTGCTCATGGTGTAGGGTGTGACCCAAAGCATTCTGCACTCTCTTGGCTTCTGGATCCAGCCTGTGAAGCAGTTAACAGCTACTGTTCTTAATTGTGCTGAAAAGATATGTAGAGATTAAAAATAGGCAAAGCAGAAAAAGCCATCACAGTGGTATTTATTTCAGGATGAAATACAGGATCTGTATTTCACTTCTTGGACAAGACTGAGGCTATAAATACTTTTCCATGTTCTGAATCAAAAAAGAAAAAGTAAATTCCTTTCTCATATGGGAATATGAGGCCTAATTGGAAAAATAAAAGGCATTTTTGAACATGGAATATGACTTTCAGTCTTCTTTGTAATTAATGTTTATAGAAATTTCAGTGGTTAAAATAAAGCTAAAGAGGAAGAAACAGCTGTGAAAACTATTAACCTATATTTATTTTAAAACACAGTTTTGTTATTTGTGATCCGCCCTGTAAAACACAAACATTAACTTAGCATTTTCCCATAGTAATGTCTCCTTTCCTATTGCTTATTTACTATTGCAGGTCTATATCTTTCATCTCTTCAAAGTCACTGGAGTGATTTACAATAGTCTTATCAATTTCATGTGAATGGTCTACAGAATGCTAGGATTTGGTCAAATTCTTTCCCACAAGAGGTTTCAATTTGTTCATCATTCCCCCCTGGTATCTGGTTTCAAGACATGATGTGCAGAATTACCTTTAGTATCAGTTCTGCAGATACAATGCATTAGCAGAGAAAATTAGACACAATTCCTTTCAGATCTGATGTGCTGCCGTTGTCTTTAAGTTGTCAGGGTGTCGAATTAATGGCAACTGGAGAAGGTTGCCATGACTTAAGGGATCACTGTAAAAGGAAAAACAATCCTTTATATCTTTTCTGAGAGAAAGGAAGGCAGCTGTTACACATTGCTCTGCTGTGAAGTCCTCCCCTGCCCCCACCTTTTTACTTTGTTATGCTAGCAGAGGAAACATATATATGTGTGTATATATATGTACAGAGAAAATTCTTTGTGTAAAATTAAAATAAAATAACATGTATGTGGTAACTTTAACTTAAAAGCAGAAAATATATCATTTTAAGCTTGATCAAATCAAGGTTTTTATGATGTCTAGCTTTAAAAAAGAGCTCTTTTCCCCCAAAGAAACCTGAAAATATAGTACATCAGTTTCTACCAAGTTAAAACCATGTTTCCAATTATTATAAAATCTCATAAATATAAATGCAAAGTTGGCAGCAATTGCTTCTTTTGAAAAAGAAGTCAAATTGCACATGCAATAGCTTTTCTTGCACTTTTATTGATTATATTTCCTCTGTTCATGATTATTTATTAATTCATTAATTTATTTATTTATTTACATTTTGGAAAGTTTTGGAAAGTTGGGTTTTTTTCCTTGGCATTGTAAGTAGGTAAGACTTTTTAATTTCTGCAGAATTTCATTCTTAGAAATGTAATTTGAAAATGACATCCACAAAGACACTAGAATTTCCTAAGTGATTCTTGAAAGGCTGTCCAAGTGGTCAAAGGCTTTCTGTGGGCACAGTAAGGGATCTTTACATAGACCCTGATTAAGCTGGGTAAGAAATCTGTGAGTCAAAAGTCGTGGATGTATCCTTGTATAAACTCAGTTGTGGAAAACTCTTCAGTGGGTAGAAAGACAGCAAGTACTATTAAAGAGATGAGGTGAAGAAAGCTAAAATGTGCATCATCTCTCAGGTTAAATAGCCAGGTCTCAGTCTATGTATCCACCAGTTCACTTGGGTAAATTTATGTGTCATCTTTTAACAATGCTTTTAACAATGTAAAGTTGGTGAAAGAGCACATTCACTTTACATGGTGTATTTGTCATGAAGTATGCATGCAATTAAATGAAATTAATATGCACATTCAAACAAACTAAAAATCTACAGTGGCATCATGTAAACAATAGCAGTTTTTTGCTCCTCTAACAACAATTCACATACTTTACCTCTGAGGAAACCTCAGTAAATACACAGGCTTTTCAATATATCTAGAAGATCCAAATTTTTAGTCTATGTACTACTGCATATCCACCAGAAGCTAAAGGCCCTAAAATCTTCCACGCTGAGCCCCAAAATAAGGGTCCTTAGGGACTGTCTGGTTAAGCACCCAGGCTGAATTAATTTACTGAGTCAGTCACATATTAAATAGTATTTTATGAAGAGTATAAGTCACAAGTTAAATAGGATTTTTTAAATCAAAACAAAACTGTCAAATTTCATCTGAAATGTAAAGTATATTTTAAAAGTTCAGATGTAATGTGTTCCACATGTGATATAAATGTGATTAAATACCCTACCATAATCTGATTTAACAGACGTTTCAAAGGAGTACCTGGCTGTACCTGAGGTATTTTTGAATGAAATTGCCATGTTTGCATGAATTACTGAGAAAAGTTACCCCCAAAACCAAGATTGACAATGTTGTGATCTCATGCAATTGAAATAAAATTATTCACAACCTCTGCTGTTAATTTGATATCAGAAACATGATTCTCAGATTTCCTGCCTTTTACAATGATGCCATAAACTATCTTTCATGAAAAAGCAAATATTAAATATAATCCTTCCTCAAACTGCTTCCTTATACCAAATAACCAAACCTAGAGGTAGTGAGTTTCAACTAGACCGCTTCCCAAATCCTAGTTATGGGCTAGATGTTGCAAGAGCCAGATGATAACCACAGGGACTTTGTAAAAAATCTGTCAGTCTTACCAGTATCACAAAGTACCTGCTGCTGGAAGCACCATTTTTCTCATACCTCATGCCAGCTCTCAAAGTAAAGACAAGAAGTCAGGAATATGGGAAGGCTTCGAGTGTCAAAATCCAAAAATTGCAGCCCAAAAAATCCCACATGAGGTAGCTGACTGGATAGCTCAATAAGAACCTCTGTTCACAGGCTGCTTTTCATTCCAAAGCAAAAGCATCCCTGAGCCTTCACTTCTGTATTGTATAATAGGGTTTTATTTACCCTGAGGAACTTACTTCTAGAAATTAAGCAGACAACACCTTAATCACCTCAAGCATAATTGAAATTATAGAGGAAAATGTGGAAATTAAAAATAAACTAACAACATTAGGGTATTCACAAAAAAAAAAAAAAAAAAAGCAGTTTCAAAAGCTGTCTTTCTTTTATATGTTGTTGAACCCCTACTGGCTGTATCAGTCAGGAAGTGAAACTTTTACTGTGTTTTACATGATTTGGGAAGGGCTCACTCTTGCAGTCTCTAAGGAAACCCCTCATACATTGGTTATAGCGTAGTCCAAACAAGAGAATTCACACTTCTTGTAGAATAAACAGAAATCAATGCCAGATCTGTGGAATCAGAAGCCAGCAAATAATACAAGACATCACTCCAACAGTATGATAACAGCACAGACAACCATAACAGCACATTTTGGTCTTTGCTCCTGGAACTACATTTACTTTGTGTGTTAGTTTTATTCTGATAACTTTTTGATGTAAGACAATGTAATTTAAAACTATATGTAATACTGAGCTTTGAGTGCTGACTGAGACATTTAAGCTTAAAGTCATCTAGATTGATTTTTACCTTTTTTCTGAGGAAGAACTTTTGCTGATAAGAAGTTACGCAAAAAATTGCAAATACTGATCATCTTTTGAACAACAACAACAAAAAAATAGAGGAAAGGTTAGTTAATTCTTGGGAAGAGCAAATGTAAATACCAGTCTTTAGGAGGAAGTCTATAAAGGAAAAGTAATGCTTGAGAACATAATTTGTATGACCAATCTCTAGAAATGCAAAAGCATCAGTCAAATTTCCACTCACTGATTGATTATCATTTAGCTTCCACTAGCTTTCTACTCTAACATGGGCTTCTATCTTTGCCAAATCCTGTTTCCACAGACACACTAGTGGAAAAATGCAGCCCTAATTCTGGGTTCAGACTCTGCTGTTGATATCAGGCTCCAAAAAGTTAGGCTTTCTTATTAAATTATTTTTTTATTGAATTTGAATCTTAGCCAAATGATCAAGTTGTTAAAGCTGAAAATAATTAGGAAGGACATCTTTTGAAAGGACTGAATCAGAAAGAATAAATAATCATGTGAAACCTTCTGATAACATTTCACTAAACTCTAAAATGCCAGTGTTAGAACTGAGGAAAGAAGGAACCAGGGGTTATATAAACAACATTAAAGTGAGGATGAAAGCAGCTAGAAAAATAATAAAAACATGTATAACTGTTGAAAGAAAGGAGAATTTAATTGCAACAAATACAGAAGCAAGGAAAAACAGAACACTGGTAAAGGAATTTAAAGGATGCAAGGAGAAAAAAAAATATCTGTGAAGAAGATATCTTTCAGATCTAATATAAAAAGAATATTTTAATAATTATTTGAACAATAGGGAACTCCTAGGAGTCTATAAGAAAATGAACAAAGGCAGGAAAGGGTAAACAAGAAAAATGGGGTAAATACAGTCATGTTAACCTGCCATCAGTCCTGAGGAAAACAATGGGATGACTGGTATGAGACTCGATTAATAATGAAAGGAGGGAAATATAATTAATGCCAATCAATGTGGTTTTATGGAAAATAGATCTTGTCAAACTAATTTGATATTTTTGTGAGATTACAAGTTGGGTTGATAAGGTAATAATGCTGATACAATATACTTAGACTTCTAGAGAACATTTGATTTCATGCTACAGAATGCATTGGTGTCATGGTTTTATCCCAGCCAGCAGATCAGCCCCACACAGCTGCTCTCTCACTCCCCCCACAGTGTGACGAGGGAAGAATTGGAAAAGTGAGTAAACTCATGGGTTGAAATAAAGATAATTTAAGAGATAAAGGGCAAGCCACGCATGCAATCAAAGCAAAACAAGGATTTACCCCAATTTACCCCTTCCCATGGGCAAGCAGTCGTTCATCCATCTCCAGGAAAGCCAGGCTCCATTACAAATCATGGTGACTCAGGGAGACAAAGGTCATCATGCCTCCTTCCTTCTTCTTTCCCCAGGTTTATGTGCTGAGCTCTATGCTATGAGATATCCCTTTGGACAGCTGGGGTCACCTGTCCCAGCCGTGTCCTCTCCCAGCTTGTTATGCACCCCAGCCTCCTCACTGGTGGTGTGGTATGAGAAGGAGGAGAGACCTTTACACTATGCAAGCACTGCTCAGAGTAACTAAAATGTGTCCTTATTATCAACACTGCTTGCAGCACAAATCCAAACCTAGTCCCATGCTAGTCACTGTGAAGAATATTGTCTCTATTCCAGCCAAAACCAGAACAACTGGTTAAGAGGGATACAAAATCAGCATGGCACACATCAAATAGATTAAATCTCTCAATCTAACATACCTCAAGATGTAATAATAAATGGGATATGGTCATCAAGTATCTCTGTTTCTAATAAGATTCTGTAGGTCTTGGGTTTGAGCTGTTATTTCTGAAAACACTCATTGATAACATTGGGATATTACAGATTGAAATTATTTGAGGTTTTAGGACACAAGGAAAAAAAAAAGGGAAGTTAGAAAATGAAGAATATCAGGCTACTGAAGCTGTATCAAATAAAAAGCTTAATGTATGTTCTTAACACGTTTCTCATACTCTCAGCACCCTTGTAGCACACCTTTTTCTCAGGCACTAGAATATATACAAATCACAGCAGGTTGAGATCAGGCACAGGATAAATCTTATAGTCTTTTTCTGTAGCTGACATCCGGGTTGTCTGCTTGGCAGATTTTCATCATTTTGGCATCTTCAACTACAGATGGCAGAAAGAGCAAGGGGACTTCAGAAGTGGTTTTGGCCAGATTAATGTGTAGGCTGAGGTGGGTGTTGCTAATCAACAAGAAACCTTTGACACCTCAGACTCTGTGAAACCCAGGACAGTGTGAGCTTCTCCAAGATAGCTCATCTGGAGAGTTTGGAGGAGGTAGCTCTCATAGAATATAATAATTACCAGGCTGTGCTTCTGGCACTCTGTGTCTAGCACCAACATGCAGCTGAACATCTTGAAAATCTGGGACCACCTGAGCGTGCTTGGGAAATTTTCTTTTCTCTCTTGAGGTGTGAGTTGTCTGTGGAATCTCCAGCTCATCCACAAAATGTTGGCATCAGACTCTGGAATGAATCTTTTGACCCAAATGGGTAGTTTCCCCTAGCAGTAAATCACTTTGAAGTGCACAAATCTGAAATTAAAATCATCCTGACGGACATCCTCAGACAGTCGGATTGATAATGCAACCACTCAAACTCTTTGTTTTAGTATTACATTTGCTCCAAAAGGCAGGATACCTGAAGGAAAGTGAGATCCTGATATCAAAAACCAGATGTCTGCCTGATTACACTAACTACCTATTCTCTTTGAACATTTCTTTAATGTTTGGAAATTTCCTTAGTGTGCTTGCTTTTCAAAGGCTTTATCACCAGAGGCTAGACTTGGGCTGGAGCAGTCCACGTTTGGTATCTTATCTCTTACTACTTCACTGCATTGAATGAATTCAGTCTTTGGGGGTTTGGCCCTGAAGTGAGGCTCAAAACTAAGAAGGCTTCATAAAAAATGTTTTCAATGTAAGTCTATGTGTTATTGTAGAATTGAAGCACTGTCACAGATTTGAACACGACAGACATAAAAAAAATTAAGGCAGTATTCCTAGGAAGCAAACCAGAAAGAGCTTGTGATACCTTTTCTTTTATTCCAGACACTTCTTTCATAACGGAATCCTACTTGTCTACAGCCTATTTTGGCATATTCTCCTATTCACAACAGAAACTGTGCAAGCTCCACTCACTGGGCAAACTCCTCAGGACCATCTACTGGCCAGCTTTTCAAAGCATGCTGTTGCATTGCTTTATCAGGGCCTTTACTGGGTGGAACAAGGGGGTATCAGTGAGATTTCTTCAGTCTTTGAGACTTTCTGACATGACAAAGAGCAATTTTGTCATTCATTTAAATTCCCCACAATCCAGGTAGTTCTTCCAGGCACCTCAGACTCCTATGCCTTTCATGGCCATAGTTGGCAGCTTTTATCTATTTTGCTGTCTGGAATCTCTAGTTGATCTTGAGACCAGTGGTTATGGGAGATCTCTTTTCAGACCGTTTCTCCAGGCACAATATGATTGTGGTACCGAGTAGGGAAAGGGCAGGGAGCATTTAAGGTAAGCTTTTAGCATTAGCAGTATGTCACTTCAATTGCTGGAGTCAGACAGTGAGAGAGAAAAGGCTTTTGAGCAGAGCAGATGAATTAATCTGCCTGCAACCTTTACTGAGCAGCAGACAAATGTGTCTATTTTACCTTATCCCTGTATGACATAGCGTTTCTAATGAAGACACTGCATTTTTGGAACTGCTACGGCTGAAGAGTGATGTGCCGCTTCTCCCTACTTGAAATGTCCTGTAATCATTCACATTTGAGATTTATGGAATCCTGGTCGCAATTTTGTTTTTCTGGGAGAATCCCAGGTCTGTCAGTTATAAAGATATTGTTTCATTAATGAGTACTTCTGCAGAAATGGAAAGAAACATCTAAAACTTTTGTTTGCTTTAAGATTTAACTACATTATCTTTGAGAAATTACTTGTAAGAACAGGCTGGTGGATTGATACAGGAAACCTTGGGACTGTAGAAGGTCACCAGGATTATGAATTTTCTATTTTATGTACTATTCTCTTCCATACCTTGAAATATTGGTAAGTTTGTGAAGTTTTTTGCTTGGAGGAACTGTTAAGACCTGTTTGTCTGTCTCTGTTTACATCTTGGAGAGTTTCTGAGGGTGTTCTTTGTCTCTGGAATCTCTGTTTCAAAGGGGCACTGCAAGTCTCTATTTGCAAGTCTTCATTTGATCCTATACTAGAAAGCTTTGGCATCCTCACACTGCAGGGTGAAAACCTGGGCGAGAGAAGACAATCCTGATATCATGTTGTCTTCAGAAAAATGAAAGTAAAATCCTTGAAGGTGTAAAATTGAAATTTTAGTGAGCAACGTAATGGCTACGTGGCCTCCACAGGAGCTATGTGCAGGTCTACTCCATGCAAAGCAAAATTCTACAGCTAGCAGGGAGAAAATAAGGAAAATGAGAACTGAGTTCTTTGACTACAAAATTAGAGATGAGGCACAGGGAAGAAAAAAATGGAAGTAATATGATAACTGAGAGGGTCACTGTCATGAGTTTCCATCTAAACATCTAGGTTTAATAATGCCTGTACCTCACCTACATGTAGGTAGGAATGGGTAGCCCTTCTTGGCTGTCTAAAGAGATCCTTGCCTTGTATAATATAAATATGGATCTTTTTGGCAGCCAAACAGTCAGAAGCTGGTAAGCTCAGATGTAATAATAGTGTGGGCGTGGGTATCTAAGTTATTTGAAAAAAATAATATATGGCCACTGATGGAAAGGAGAGAAATATATCTGATAAAGAAGGCAAGGATCAAGTTGTGCAAAATGAGTGCTTTAATAAACATAGTATGAATATATTAGATGTTATCAGAACCACAGAATATTCTGGGTTGGAAGGGACCCACAAGGATCACGAAGTCCAATCCGTAAATGAAGGCCTGTACTGGGATCATAGCCACGAATTTGGTGTTATTTAGCACTATGCTCAGGCCAATGTACATGAGGAGACCACCACATCGTTTGCAATTGCCATTCTGGATTTTAGCTCACCGCAAATAATGACCTGAAGTTGTCCTTATTTCTGCATTTGCTGGAACTTTTCAGTACTATGCACAAGTAACATTGCTTTCTGTGGAGCTGGGGTGATACAGCAGTCAAGTAATTTTTAGTTTTGCCAAAATCCACCTCTGAAACAGTACAGTTTCTCTGTAGGTACTTGATATCCTCATGCTAACTGCTTCTGCCCATGAGACTTCTATTGCTGACCTTAGGCAAATAACAGTGTCAAGACATGCTTGTGTTACACTGTACCTTTCGTCTTGGTGCTGTAAATGCTGTATGACTGAGGTGACAGAAAGTATTCTGTAACAACAGAGAAAGGGAAAACTGATAATGTCAAAAAAGATTAACATCTGAAGAGAAGTAGGCACAGATAAGAATACCAACAGAGGCCATTGAACCAAAACTTTTAAAAGTTATTCAGCAGCTTGGCTGTTCAGAAATAGATTTCAGTTTCACATGAAAAGTGACTTTGAGACAATTTTTGTAAAGCAGACTGTTGAGTATTACCACATAATTTTTACTTTTTTAGGAGTGGACAAGAGTAGTGCTTGAGCCAACAGGTAAAGATATTGCTGCAAGAGAGGGAGGAGGATTGGCAACAAACAGCAGCAGCACCTATAGAAATGCACTGGGTAAAAAAAGTCAACAGGACTGATTCAAGGGCATGGTCTACATGCAATTTAATGCTATCAGCACTTATGTGGTAGTTCTTTTTAAGCAATTAAGAGATCTGAGGCACTAGAGCCCTTAAGTATCAGTCCCATGAACCAATAGATGTGAAGCCATGCTGCTGTCTGCCCTCCTGTGATGTGAAGAATCCTCAAGACAAAGGATAAACAATCATGACTGGAGAAACCTGCTTAACCAGCTGCACTGGTCAGGAATCAGCTGGGGAAGATCCCTGCTGAGAAAATACAATTTTTCTAGATTTTTAAGTCTGGATGAAGCCCTTTTTCCCATATGTCAAATCTAAATGTTAGAGCAACAATAGTTTTCTGCACATACATATATAATGCACTTTTTTCTTATAATTTTTAAAAAATCTACTGAAGTTTCTCTCCTTTGAACTAAACACATGCATATGGAATATCTATTCCTATTAATAATATTTGTGCTGCATATCCTCCAAGTGGTTTGTACACATTGATTAGATAACTACTTGTTTACCCCTCAAATTATAAGTCTTTGAAAAGGCTCTGAAAATACAGCATCCACCACATGAAAAAAAAAAAGTAATACAGAACAATTTTCAAAAATTTTTCTGCAATTAAAAATTGCATGTTCAAGCAGACACATTTTAGAACAAATACATTGATGCATTAAATAAATACTTGGCAATCATTTGTGATGTAGCTAGCAATCAGAGAAAAATTCAGTCATATCTTATTCTAACTGCATGGTAAGATGTTTGCAAGTTTTTGGGTTAAGATAAATGATTCTGATATGTACTGGGAAGTTGCTCTTTTACCAGTTGAAGAAGAAAACAACTCTGCAAAGTCTTCTAAAAGAATTAATTTTCTCAAAGGTCATGTGTAACTGACTAAAGCTGCAACACAGACAAATCTGTGACTGGTTAGTTGCTCTTACACTGTGATGTCTAAATCTTGTCTTCAAATGGTTCAGTTTATTTGTTGATAGCAATAGTTGTCACAAAAACTTTATTGTGAGTAGATGAGACCTTCTTTGGTGAAATGTTCTTAGGCCAGCTGCTTAGCCTGTCATAGTCTAAAAGCATCAACCTCATTTTGTCCTGTCATAGTTCACTTCCAGTGTTAGCTGTGGGGTAACTCTATGCTTGTACTTTAAATGGTTGTCATTACTTTGTCATGCTTATAATTTATGAAATAATTTGGAAGGTTGATTTATTCTAAATGTCTTAGTTATAAAGTATGTGAAAAACAGGTTCTGATTGGGTTTTTTTGCTTTATTTCTGCCTCCTGTGGTAGTACAGTTTCTACCATAAGACAATTATTTTCTGGTCAGAAACTCTTACCTCCTTCACATTCTATTTAACTTGAAAACCAGCTGGGACTTCAGGCTTGTTCTTAAGTTCAGCATCTTGTCATATACTTGAGTACACTTTGATTGATACAGATACAAGGTTCATGTAACCATACAAGGAAAACATTATAGACTTGTGGAGAGGCAATTGTCATCAGCAAGCCAATGTACCTGGTCTGAGATGAATTTCCAGATCAAAATGTGTATTTTCTTTTTGCTTTTTGACAGAGAGTAGTACTTGACAGGTTTCTGGTTCTTTAGAAGTCTCTTGATGGCTGGAAGAAGTGACAGCCCTCAGATCGGAATGGCGCGCAACAGGCTGCTGTGTTCTTGTACAAATCAAAGCACTCTTTCAAACTTGAACCCTCTCTTCTGAGTTGGGAAAAGTATATGGGAAAAATGATTGTTAAACTTTAAGTAGCACAGATGACTGTTAAATACTCAGGTTAGGAAGCACTGTACAAGAGTCTTAGGCTGACAAATTTGGTCTGAATATCTTTAAGGAGATAGCAAGAAGGAAAAGAGGGTTTTGTGTGTTTGGCAATACATTGTTAATAACAAAAGCAGATTCTCAGATATTTCTTTGACAACTTTGAAAGGATTAAAAATTGTGGAGACTTCCTTTCTTGCAAGGTCATATTTAGTCAAAAGACAGGCAAAATTTTTAAAATCTTGGATCATTTTAAGATGAAAATGGTTACCTTTTCCCAGGGTGCAGAATGAATTTTTTTTTTTTAGTTAAAAACAAAAAGTCCTGTCAAGTTTTTTTTTTTTGATGTTGATGAAAATAACCTAGTATTTCCTGCCATCCATAAGAGAATTTTCAATACCTACTGAATTATTTCAACTAACATATTTGAATCAGTAACAAACACTGATAAACCTATATAGATTCTATATATTCTATAGATTTTAATAGCTAAATAATAAGAAGCATTGCTTTTAGTTCTTTGCAACCGTTTTATTTTGATCAAGAGAGCATGTTAAAATGTACAGACGTATAGTTTGTGGTTTGTGAAAGTGATGTCACAAAATGCACCAATCACATTTGGCATCAGCTGCTGCTCCCTCTTCTTCAACACCTCCCCAGAGGAACCTTGTAGCCTGCAGGCCAGGGATTGTGAGGGATCTGTCCCAGGGTCCAGCCTTAAGAAGCACCACTACAGGACTTTTATGCTGCTTTATGCCAGATGGATGTTGTTGGGTTGTGAGAGAGTACATTATGTAACTCTACTCAGGACAAGAAAAGATAAATCAGACAGAAGTAACATAATTGATGGAAAAAAGAAGAAAAAGCTGCATGCTCATAAGCTTCATGCAATCCTGCTTGCAGAGACTCTGTGGTAAAAGATACCTAAGTAAAAGTAATTCAGTGGGGAAGTGAACATTTTAATAATCCTGGCATGATTCTGGGATGATAGCTGACTTAACACTGAAGTATTTTTCTTAAGGGATTTTGCAGTACTCTTTTTAATGCAGGAGTTCCTTTCTACTTATTTGGACTCTTGTTGCAGCACTCCAGTTTGGGTGTTGATTGGTGAGAAATTGAAGTGTATTGCTGGTGGTTTGAATTAAGACATCACAATGAAATCACATTTGAATGAAGCTTTAGGACCAGCTCAGAAATGAACTTGCTGACAGAGGTGGAATATTCAATTAGCTGTTGTGTCTTCTTCATCTGGCTACAAAAGCACAAATTTAGTGGGATATGGGAATAAATTCGTCCATCTGAATTAAGTAAACACATGCCCATTTGGGTACAGGTGCAACAGGTCACGTCCTTCTTCCTAATTCTGACAATAAGCATGGAACAAGGAGGGCAAGGAAGCTGTATGAAGGACACTAGCAAATAATCTGATTATATAAAAGGTTGTTTTGTTGAGTTATTTAAAGGATTGCCTGGACAAATCTTGTGTGGTGAATTACTTTCTTATGGCAGTATGCAGTACGTTTTTGAAAAATACCTTTTTTATATCTTCTTTATTGCTACTTAAAAAAAGGTTTCATTAACCTGATATAACTGGCAGGGAATTATCATTTGGATTATTTGTATTCCTTACAGGAAATGTTGCAATACATAGGGCTTTCTCTGTTTTGTTTTCTTGGGGTTTTTTGTTTGTTTTTTTTTTGTTTTTGTTTTTGTTTGTTTGTTTGTTTTGGTGTGGTTTTTGTTTGTTTGTTTGGGATTTTTTCATTGTTGTTTTTTTTCCAGTAAGTACAAATTTGGTTTGAAGCATGCAAAAAAAAGGAAGTCATTCATTGGTATGGTCAGGCATATAGAGAACATAATGCTTGAAATATTTTCACCAAAATTATGGAAAGTGAATTGTCATCTCCACTTTTCAGAGCCCAAGGAAAATGCTTTGAGATTTTGGTTTTTGGAATTTTGAAGATAATTAACAACTAAGCATCCTGGCAGTTCATAATATATCAGCTAGAACTGTGGTTTATGACTTCTGTGTTATTTTCTCTCAAAGTACTTAAACTCTTCAGGATATATTATTGGGGATCAAGACTGGCTCGTAATAATGCCCAGACTTTGTTTTTTGGTGATGACTTTTACCTGTTGCATTATGTGCAGCACAGTCTCCTTGTAACTCAGATTCCCATCTTTAGTAATTACATTTGACCAGCTTCCTGAAGACCTCTTGAAATCGAGGATTTAAATGTTACGGTTGTCATTACTGAGTAGCAGTAGTTAACCATAGTTTCTCTAATTGAAATCATAAATATAAATTAGTATGAAAATATTGGGGTTTTTTTAATGTGAGACAAAAAAGGGTGTAACGTCATAATTTTTTTCTCACTAGCATTTAACAGGTTTTTCTAGGGACCTGGGGCACTGGGTGGGAAGCCGAAAAAAAGGAAATGTCAGTTTTTACATACCGAATTCCCCAAGTCAAAACTGATTCAGATGTCTTATACTCATCTCCCCAGGTGAGAGGAGATTTTCTCCACCAAAGTGTCAAAAGCACTGAAAAGAGCTAATTTTACTGGGTTTGCTTTATGTGCGAAATAAAATGTTCCACATCGCCCTGTTTAACAGTACTGAGACAATGCCCATCTGTTCCAGCAATGGGGATCTCTCTGATGGAATGTCCCCCCTTATTCAACATACATAAACATCATGTGGAGGCTGAATTCGTATTGTAACTGGTAAACAATGAGATTTTAAAAGGTCTGAGGATAAGATTAAAATGATGTTAGAATAGCAAAGTTTGATTTAAACAATACTGATTTCCTGAGAGGGTTCTCGATGTAATAATCTTGTGGGATACAAGCCCTGACTGAGACCGCAGGAAAAAAGTTGTTATTCCTCAAATATTGCTTCCTAATTAGCCAACACAAACAATTAGGAAATGCTTCAGGTAACTTTAATCTCTCTGCCTGGCTACACATTGTTCATTTTTTATGCCAACAAATACACACTGATATTTTAAAAATGATCTCTCTATGCTAATTTTCTTATTTCCTCATCTGAAAGACTATAGCTTCCTGACTCTTAATTTCCTTTGACAGTGAATGGTTTTGTTTCTTATTCACCTCAAAATAATGTATTGTTACGAGGGGATTTATAATAAACAGTATCTAGGAAAAAACTATGATGTTGATCAGTTTTGACAACTAAAAATGCATTATTAATGGAATAATAACATTGGAAGCATCTTGAAAAGAAGCTGATTTTGAGGAGTTTATTTTTCTCTTCAGACTGAGATTCATTCTTCTAGTTTAGAGATACTTCTGGGTGGACAGGTCATTACAGAGAAGAATGCCAAAATTATTGCATGTTAGAAAGCCTTGTGATGCTGCCTGTCAAATATAGAATGATAGGTACACTTAAAATAAAGTCAGATACATTATTCCCATTAAAATCCACTTTTACAATATCTGGTTTGACATATAGAATAGATATTTTAAGTGGGCATATATGTCAGAGAGTGAAATTGCCTTAACTGCTTGATTTTACTTAATGGCTGTTGATGAAAGATACCATTTCTTTTTCCTCTATGCACAGTCACATATGAATATAAATACTGGAACAAATATTTGAATAACAATTCAGCTCAGTGCATCTCTCTGGCATTTTTGCGATTGAAGTAAATATAAAGCTAAACCTTGAAGTGAAACTACATGTTAATTCATCCTCTGCAGCTGTAGCAGAGGACAAGTAGTAATATAAATTTGCAATATGCTTACTCATACATTTAAGGTATAGTATCCTTGATATTATTTGCATACACAACACAGTATTTAAATCTCATATTTTAAGTCAGGGTGAATTCTAAGCCACAGTTGTTAAACAATTCACTAAAAATATTTATGCCAATAGCCAAATTATGATGTCTTACTGGCTGTTCTCTAGGAAGACCAGTTTACCATCATTATTGGATTTTATATTAATTATAGTATGTACTATATTGAATTTACTGAAGTGCTTTACTGGATATTCTCCAAATTCTAACAGCCAAATGAAATTACATAAAAAGGATCAGCTGTATTTAAGGGTATGTGAAAGTGCTTTAGAGACTGGTTATAATTAAAGAGGTTGTAAGCCAACACACAGAGTGCAAATGTCACTGCATAGCCATCCTTTCCTTAGCTTACATAATTGAAAAAAATTTAGCAAGAATGACTCAGTGAAATATGAGAGTTTGATAAAGAATGCACCCAAAACCTCCAATAAACATCTTTGCAGTTTTAAGTAATAGAAAATGACATCTATCACACTTGTCACAAAACCACTGTGCATGAAATGCTTCCCTAAATGCACCTAACATTATGCATTGAATGAGAATAAACAAGTACAACAGATTAAAATTGATGAGGTTGAGAAAGATGAGAAAGCATAATTTACCCTTTTTCTTTAAGGTTCTTGGGCCTAACTTCTTTATGTGCCCTAATGAGTAAGAATGTGTTTAAAAAGGAAAGGAATGACAGTCATACATCATTGGTGCTTTATGCAGCATCTTGTACTGCTGGGGTATGAATATGTTCCTAAGAGGAGATGGGATAGCCAGTGGAAAAATAGATTTTCTCCAGGAGAGACTGACATAAGGAAGGGGATCCTAGCAGAGAAATAAAGTATAAACTTTAAATTTAAAAGTTAATTTACACAAATTTTCAGGGAAAGGCTTCTTGAACTAAACCTACCAGGACCTTTATCACTGGCTTGCTCCAAAGGCAAATACCTGCTTTTCTATTTGATGTGTACATAAGTGAGAAAGAGAAGGCTTAACCTTTTTCTGCTGAAGTCTTCTAATATCATTAAAGCTGTGTGGTCTAATTGAAAACATTTGTTGTTTTAACAACTTCATTTACAACTAACAAAACACTCTAGTGTATTTTAGTGTATTTTCCAGGAAAAAGAATTATTGTGAGAAAAAAAAAGTCAGTTCAAGGTATATTAAAAGTCAGTTCAAGGTATATTCTAATTTTTTTTTTATTTTTTATTAAGTTTTCAACATATTTTCTTCAAAAAGAGTTAATTTATTATTTCTTTTAAAGAATGTATTTAATAATAAAATATCATAAACTTAGGTTTTCTCAACTGAATTAAAATCAAGATTCTATTGTTCTTCTGTGTTATGGCAAGAAAAAGAAATCAGATTCAGCATGTTGTGCTCTCACACTATACCAGCAAATCCTGGACACAGAATATTCTACATATTGGTAGAAATGTTAAGAAAATTAACTTCCACAGTTGTAACTATGAATATCTGAAGATGATTTACAGGTACAACCAGTTGGAAATAAATAAAATAAAATAAAATAAAATAAAATAAAATAAAATAAAATAAAATAAAATAAAATAAAATAAAATAAAATAAAATAAAATAAAATAAAATAAAATAAAATAAAATAAAATAAATGAAAATTTGTGACTCTTGTCTACGAGAGAAAGTAAAGGCCCACACATGATATAAAAAATGCTCACTTAGGCAATGACAAATAATGAATACAGTGGTTTGTTAGTGGAAGAGTTCTAAAAAAATGTTGAGGTTAAAACATATGGGCTATATAATATTTTGAAAAGCTTATTGTTAAAATAATAGTAATATTGTTAAAATTTTGGTTTGCTTCATTATATAAACAACACTTAATAATCATGGAATGCACTTACAGATGAGATGACGAGATTATTCAGTATCTACAATTATCCCTCTGCGCTTACAGGTAATTTCAATAAATATCTTATTTATATTCAGTCTTAAAACTTAATTTCTATTGTATCATCAAGAAAAGCTGGAGTAAGATTTCAGAAATTTTCATAGAATCATTTAGGTTGGAAAAGACCTTTCGGATCATCAAGTCCAGCCATTAATCCAGCACAGCCAAGTCCACCTTTAAACCATGTCCTTTTGTGCCAACTCTACACATCTTTTAAATACCTCCAGGGACAGTGACTCAATCATTTCCCTGGGTAGCCTGTTACAATGTTTGAAAACACCTTTGGTGAAGAATTTTTTCCTAATATACAATCTAATCAACCCTTCCCTGGCTCAACATATTCAATAAAGGAGGAAGATTCTCCTTAGCTCTTCTTTTTGTGCTGATTTAATCATAGAAATATTTTTATATCTTTTACAGCGGTGTGCAGGATAAATTCTAGGTGGGATTTGGCCCTTCTAATTTTGTCCCTGCACAACATCAAGACATCTCTGTAATCTTCCTGAGCTGCCTGCCCCTTCTTCAAAATGTGACAAACATTTTTATCCCCTGGGTTCTAGTCAAAGCTCTCTGTTCAGCCAGGCTGTTCTTCTTTCCCCATGGCTCATCTCCCAGCACACAGGGCCAGCCTGCTCCTGCACCTTTAAGAGCTCCTTTTTGAGGAATGCACAACCTTCCAGGATTCCTGCTCTTCAGGGCTGCTTCCCAAGGAACTCTCCAGACCAGTGTTCCAAATAGACCAAAGGCTCTGGAAGCCCAAGTGGCAGTTTTGCTTGCACCCCTCCTTCTGCAAGAGCCAAAACCTCTATCATTTTGTGATCACTGTGCCCAAGACAGGCTCCAGCTATTTTGTCACCCACAAGTCCTTCTCTGCTCACAAACAACAGGTCCAGCTGGGCTCCTTGCCTAGCTGACTCTCTCACCAGCTGTGTTCAGAAGTGATCTTCTAGACATTCCAGGAACCTACTGGACTTTTTTCTCTGTGCTGTGTTTTATTTTCAGTAGACATCTAGTAAGTTGTCTGAACATACATATATTTCACTAATATGCTGCTGTAGAAAATAGAAAACAATTTTTATGAATGTGTGTGGGCCAGATTACTGTATGACCAGCTACCTGTCTCATACACAATCACTCCACTTCTCTGTGCCAATCCTGGTATGCAGACAAATAGGCAAATCTGTGTGAGTGGTCCCATGGGCTGAAAATTTGGCCTTAAATGAATAAATGGGGAATAATAAGATCTATGAAGTACTTATATTTCTTAAACCAATAATGAATAATGACAAGTTTCACATTATGTTCCTTTTATTTGAAAAAGGCTAGCAATCCAGTTAATTTTCCTCATTTGAATAATGCTAAATAGCCAATGAATTTGATCACTTTATGACCATACCTAATGCCAAACAGATATAAACATTATTAATGGACAAAAGTGCAAGTCTAGAGTTGTGAATTCTATTTTTGGCTCTACACAGGCTTCTTGTCTCACCAGGGGTGAGTTTAAATTTGTAAGGACTGAGTATAAATATCTCTGTTGTATAATTTCTTTACTGAATTAGTGATACTACTCTTTTGTAATTCCGCAGGGTTACTATTTAGTTTCCTTAAAGAATATTTGTAAATTATTTTGACTTTTGCAGTTGAATATTTTTTAAATATGAATTTGAAAATTAAAAACATGCAGCAAACCCCAAACTGTATGGCATTCAAGTATTACAGAAAATCTAAAATATTAATAAAATAGACTTTTGAAACTTATTCCAAAAACAATAAACAAAAGTAAATGTTTTCTTGTTATGTTAGTGGTATATGTTGCACAATTCACTTGCCAGTTCATCACATCTTCCTTAAGAAGACATCATAAACAATGCTTCCCCTGCAAGTTTTCTACCTCCTTACCCCCTCCTTCATCATGTTGTCCTTTGCTCTATGCAATGCATATGCATATCCATACAAAGATATGTTAATATATATATATTGAGATTTCATTAAGAAAAATATGTTGAGAAAACATAAATATTTAACTGATACTGGGAAAAGAAAAAGTTGCCTATGCAGTCTTAATTCTGCCCCATTTTTTCAGTGAATTATGAGGGGCTTTAATTTCAAGGTCATCTTGCCTTTCTCAAGAATAAAATATAAAACCATATGCTTTTCTTCTGCCGAGGCAAATATAGAGAACCACGCAGAACTTAATACAAGCACACATTTAAATGTTAGTTTCAAATTACACCACAGATTAAATACAAAGGTGCAGAAATATTTTTGCTGGCCTAAGTATTTGATTTCTGCAATTAGACAGAAGTCTTCTCCCCAGCTTAGTCTAAGGAACTCAATATTGGTTGTTATCAAAAGTTATGTGTCATTTGGTTAAATTATTATAGGACATGTTGAGAAAGAAGAGTTTTAATAAATATTAGCTGTTCTGTTTCCATCCTAGGTGTTTTATACCCTACCGAGATTGCAAAATAATTTAAAAACTGCTCTGTGACACTCATGAGCAGGAAGAGTCAGTACACTCAGTTGTGTGTTGAACTAACTTTCTCGTCTTCGCAGCTGTGGCATGGGGAAAAGGCTGAGGATGTTTGAATTTTCATGGGAGTTCAACTAACAAAGCATATTCAGCCAGTCACACACTGCCATCCAGGTCTGCCTTCCTAGAAGAGGAATGTACATTAACCATCACAGGAAAAAAAAAACCAACAAAAAAACAGTAGAAAATAAAAAACTCAAAGAGAATATGTAGAAGATACATTTTAGTCGCAGAAACATTGCATGCATACATGAAGTTACATGCAGCATGGTGCATTAAAACTTTTTCCCTATCTGAGTGCTTCTTTTGTCCTCCTCCACCTGATCCACATCTCTGAGGATTTATTCACACATTTGGAGCCTACATGGACATTATAACAGCTACCATCTTTCACTTTCAACCTGTTGCAAGAATAATCTTTCCATATCTTTAAATCTGACATTTGCTTCCAGTATCATACTGGTGTGCAGTCCATCCATGCTGGGCAAGGCTTAAGCCATGACCCAGTAAAAGTTTTCCTGTGCATGTACAGAACACATTAAAATCGGAATACTACACAGCTCTTTTGGGGTTACAAAGAGGAGCTTTTTACAGGTGAGGAAGGAATAATTCCACCTTCCTACGTGCAACTGGAGCTTATTTCTTCCCCTGAGAGGGGAAAGTGAAATAGATAATATTGTAACTCTGCTTTTCAGTAGAGAAAAATGGTATTGGAAGTGCATCTTTGCATGTTTTTGAGAGAAAGAGGAAGAGAGAGAAAGAAAGAGAGAAGGAGAGAAGGAAAGAAGGAGAGAAAGAGAGAAAGAGAGAAAGAGAGAGAGAAAGAGAGAAAGAGAGAAAGAGAGAAAGAGAGGGAGAAAGAGAGAAAGAGAAAAAAGAGAGAGAGAGAGAGAAAGAAAAAGAGAGAGAGAAAGAAAAAGAGAGAGAGAAAGAAAAAGAGAGAAAGAAAAGAAAGAAAAGAAAGAAAAGAAAGAAAGAAAGAAAGAAAGAAAAAGAAAGAAAGAAAGAAAGAAAGAAAGAAAGAAAGAAAGAAAGAAAGAAAGAAAGAAAGAAAGAAAGAAAGAAAGAAAGAAAGAAAGAAAGAAAGAAAGAAAGAAAGAAAGAAAGAAAGAAAGAAAGAAAGAAAGAAAGAAAGAAAGAAAGAAAGAAAGAAAGAAAGAAAGAAAGAAAGAAAGAAAGAAAGAAAGAAAGAAAGAAAGAAAGAAAGAAAGAAAGAAAGAAAGAAAGAAAGAAAGAAGAAAGAAAGAAAGAAAGAAAGAAAGAAAGAAAGAAAGAAAGAAAGAAAGAAAGAAAGAAAGAAAGAAAGAAAGAAAGAAAGAAAGAAAGAAAGAAAGAAAGAAAGAAAGAAAGAAAGAAAGAAAGAAAGAAAGAAAGAAAGAAAGAAAGAAAGAAAGAAAGAAAGAAAGAAAGAAAGAAAGAAAGAAAGAAAGAAAGAAAGAAAGAAAGAAAGAAAGAAAGAAAGAAAGAAAGAAAGAAAGAAAGAAAGAAAGAAAGAAAGAAAGAAAGAAAGAAAGAAAGAAAGAAAGAAAGAAAGAAAGAAAGAAAGAAAGAAAGAAAGAAAGAAAGAAAGAAAGAAAGAAAGAAAGAAAGAAAGAAAGAAAGAAAGAAAGAAAGAAAGAAAGAAAGAAAGAAAGAAAGAAAGAAAGAAAGAAAGAAAGAAAGAAAGAAAGAAAGAAAGAAAGAAAGAAAGAAAGAAAGAAAGAAAGAAAGAAAGAAAGAAAGAAAGAAAGAAAGAAAGAAAGAAAGAAAGAAAGAAAGAAAGAAAGAAAGAAAGAAAGAAAGAAAGAAAGAAAGAAAGAAAGAAAGAAAGAAAGAAAGAAAGAAAGAAAGGAAGAAAGGAAGAAAGGAAGAAAGGAAGAAAGGAAGAAAGGAAGAAAGGAAGAAAGGAAGAAAGGAAGAAAGGAAGAAAGGAAGAAAGGAAGAAAGAAAGAAAGAAAGAAAGAAAGAAAGAAAGAAAGAAAGAAAGAGAAAGAAAGAAAGAAAGAAAGAAAGAGATGGCAGCAAATATAATAGATAAGTATGTAAGAAATGTAAAGGTAATGCTGAAGCCAATGATTTCTAAGCTTGTCTATGTAAGGCATGCAGAATTTCAGAGATAAGACTAGTTCACTGCTGTTGATCAGATAAATGTTACTATTGACCTAGTTAGAGGAAAGATGAATTGTCAGGCAATTCCTAACTCCATTAATGGGTTAATAATTTTAGTATGCTATTCTTTTTTGAAAAGGCTTATTTAAATGTTTATCAGTTGTGCAAAGTGGAGCAGCACTGGAGATTCGCAAGGGAGAACTGATCATTGCCTATGCATGGAAGCGTTGTAGGAAGATTAAAATAACATTGAGTATATTCTGTAAATGAAGGAGAGAACTAAAAGAAGCCTCCAGAGTCCATTATAAATTTTAATAATACATCAAGGTAATGTAACTGAATAACCGATCTCTGAGGGAAGAAACACAACATTTGGCTAATATTACAATTTAAATTATGAAAACAAAAAGAGCTTTTAGTTAATCTTGTCTTTCTGCTTTTATTCTTGAGGCTCTTTTTTATTTTCCCTGAATCCAAAACACCATGTAAACAAATAAAAGTACGGGAGAAAATAAACAGTTTGGCATCTCAGTAGATTAATTAATGCGCTTCAGCCTTGGCACCAGTAGGCGAAAATTATGTGCATAAATAATATCACTAATTAAAAAGATGCAGATTAACATGCAAATAATGTTAATGAGGATCTGCAATTCCAGAGTGGATTCGCATAACATCAACAATTTAATGGGTTGGAAGGCTTGTGTTTGCATTACATTAATAAATTTCAAAGACCTTGCATAAAAAAGTTCTGTTGGAGCCTCTGTTTCCCACTTGTGAGTTGTAAATTCTGTGGGCAGTAGCAAACGCTCATCGGCAGATGCCAAAGTCATTATCTCAAAGACTGTTGAGATGGTGCCATGTGCCAGTGTGACCAGCTGTTGGGAACTGGGCAGTAGGCACTGCACTGTGCCAATTATTCATATTATTTGGGTAGTCTTGATATTTATTTAAACTGATTAATATTTTGTGCTCTGCATCTTGATCTGGAGGGAAATCATTTTAAGCAAGCAAAGTTTTAAAAAAAATCTTATTAGCCTTTGATGTGTCATGGATGGTTGAATGCATAATGGAATTGATTAAGCAGACATAATTTCTAACCATAGGCAAAAACAATATAAGATGTCTTTAATGATGTCATATAATGTTGAGATAAAATATCACAGGATCACTCTAAATGAATTGTAATAATCCAGATTTTACTGAAAAATGAGAACCATTATACTGCAGTATCCTTTTTTTTTGCTCCTGAATTGAGGAATACTCCTCTGAGGGCACTACTTACAGAGAGAGCAAAGGTTAAGAAAGATTAGAGAAAACTCGTTTTCGAATGCCATGTAACTCTTCATCATTTTCTTTCCTATTCTATGATAATCATTATCTGTTCCACACCCAACCATTCTACTGTGGCTTTGAGACCCCACAACACATGGGACAGAGCAATTTCCTGAAGATGGACCCTTACAACATGCTAGAATTGTCCATCTGTGTAATCTCTGAACGATTCAGTAATCTGAGTTCCCTCTTGTGTATCTTCAGTAAGGGTAATAGCTGCAAAAAGTGGTAGAAACAAGGAGGAAAACTTTCACCAAGTCAAAATGTTTCTTCACTTACCTAAGACTTAACAAATAAAGATAAGAAGTATAATTTTATATTCATACCTTTTCTGCCTTTCAGAGTAGTATCTAGATATTAAAATTGTTGCCAGATAAGAAAAATTCATCAAGTGCTTTATAGTGAAGGGACTCAGAATAAGCGCTTTGCAAGAGCTGGAAAAGAGTTATTTAGTGGGTACTATGTAAATACATGGTATTCAGCTTTCAGAATAATCCTGGAACAATGGAGTATTTTTCAAATCCAAATCAGTATATGGAAAAGTTAGTCATGTGTATTTACACATTGATAAAAAATCTGTACTTACTCTAGGTTTAAATCTCTATTCAGTTATAAAGAACCACTGTTTTGGTTGCAGATATTGTGTGGATGAACACTAGGGTTTTTTTAATATTTTCTGTATATACTCCATTAAAGAATCAGTATAATGCTCAAGGTCAACTGATATTTATCCAAAATGATAAACACCTTTCAAATAAAATATTGTCAGAAAGATTGTTAAAATGCCTCTTACTGTGTTTACAGATTAATCAAATGCAACTAAAACTGAAGCCCTCAGAAAGGCTGAGCAGTATCTTGAGCTTGCATTCATGACACACACATTCTTGAGTATAAAAGTGAGCGATTCAACATGAACATTTGACAGATGTTTGAGGAATTCAGTTTGCTTTCCAGGGAAATGGGAAAAAACACACCTTTGAAAGATTCAAAGTTGTGAAATTGAGAAGTCTGTACTTTGTTTCTCTTTGATAACTGCAAGAAATGAAAATGAAAATACTAGAAAATAATAACCCATGTCTTCCAATCTCATCTGGTAAAGCAGCAACACACTGGATACTTAATGTGTTTTGCTGCTTCCCAAGCAACCTCTATCCCCTAACTCCCTCAGACAGAAGCTAGACTTAACATACTTGTGCAACTTTGAAGCAAACAAGAAAAACAGTGTGAGTCCCAACAACATTTCTTTAATCTGAGGTGCTGTTTTCCTTTCCTCTTTGCTACTGCTGTCAGTGGAGCAGGTACAGCTTGGTTAAGAGATTGTTTGCTTAAGGGATACTCCTCAACATTTCCTCAGAAGATTTAGCATGAAAGTGTGAATAGGGCTTAGTCTTCATAAAGTTATTTGCCCCTTGTCCTTTGTTTTTACAATACCCTAGGGCCCTACTGGGTGCCAGCTATGTTGTGACTCCTTTAAGGTCCTCTCACGCTACACAGGGTGTGTGCACTGCCCTAACCAGGCCACAGACCTGGTCTCTGGCTGCTGGAAATTCTGGAACCACCGGTGGAACTTTTTCTTCCTTCTTTTTTTCCCTTTGAAATTGCTGCCACACTCACACCTTCAGAACAGATGAATAACACTCCAGTTTTTACCAGTTCACTTTTCCTTCAACCTGTCTAAACTACCTCCCCAAGCCCCCAGCAAGTGTGATTCAAATTCTCCTCTATTACCCAGGAGTAAGTACTTTCTATCAACATATACAATTTTTTCTGTTTTCTGCTTTATTTATAGTTATTGTGTTAATGTCTATGTCCTCCTGGATTCTAAAAAGTTACACAGAAAACCAATGGTGACATTTGTGTCTGCTCAGTTATAAAAATACCATTTTAAATATGTTATATGAATTCATAAATCCATGGTCACAGAAACAAACACCACTGCTTTTACTGAAGGAATATCAAAGAAGCCAAGGCAAGGTCAGATGTCAGGAAATGGTAAAATGCAAATAAAGCGAAACCTTATCTCTGCCACTTCAATTATGATCTTTTCATTATTTCTGCTCTGTAATTAAAATACATACCCATAATATAAATAGAATATTAATAGTCTGGCATGAGTCTGAGAATAACAGTCTTTACTGTAGTTAAATTAAGTGCAAAGACACATGGAATGAGTATTCCATGCAGTCTTCCATGTTTTTAATGAATATAATACTGCTATTTAAGAATTAATAGCTTCATAATAGGTGATCATCTTATTGCCTCATAGCAAGGGCAATAATACTTAAGCAAAAGGAATAAATCCATAAAATGTTACATATTTATCCTTAAAAAATGAACTCCTGTTATGTATCTGTATTATAGTCCCTGTTCAATCCATGCCATTGGACATGGGAATGCATAAAGAGGTAGGCCTAAACCATTTTTCTCCTGCTCATAGGGCAGAGTTGGTTCATATGTGACTGAAATATGAATCAATCTCACAAACAGGTGCTTGAATTTATCTAGGTAGGTCTGGCTTCCTAGTGTCCAGTTCCCTATACAAGGACTGCAACATTTGGATTTCTGTACTCATTCTTCTCATGCTACATAATCACTCTGTGCAGTGGTTGAAGAAATACAAAAGACTCTTACAACATTGAGTAATAAATAAATAAATAAATGTAATGTATCAGTGTCAATAAATGTAAAGTATTGTGGGTAAATGACAATTTTATTTCATTTATACCTGCATTATTCCAGGCTCTAAAACAGGTATTTGTGGGAAAAAGAAACTTCCACAGATGGTGAGGGGTTCGATCTGCTGCCTTGGAAAGAGCTTGGGTTAATGTAATGATGAAGGTACACAGACATTGGGTAGAGAAATTATAAACTTATGTTCCTACAGTTATAAGTAATATGCCTAGAGTAGGTAAAAATTATATTAGGTAAAATAGTTTGAGGTTTAAGCTGTAATAGTGTAAGTTATAGAGTAGGTTAGAAATCTAGAAACTGTAATAGAGGTGTGTGTATGAGTACGTGACCTGTCAGCTCAGTGGCTAAGAGACAGTGCAGCAAAATTAAGCAAAGGTGATAGGTTAATAAGTAAAAACAAGTTTCGTGTCAACTGCCTATTGGACCAAAATGTTATATATTGCTGTGCAAAGAAGAAACTCGTGGCTACCTTGAGCTATGGCTGACTTGTTGCTCCTCTAAATCACACACCTTGATACTGACATCTTATCTGGCTACTTGAGCCATAAATCATCTCAAAGCCTGGTGGTCCCATCCCTCGTTCTTCATCTCGACAGGTATCGCCATTCGGGAAGGGGCATGTATACAAATCTCTAGAACTTCAGTCTAAACAGTCAGGGACAATTAAAAAGACAAATCAAAATTTTAGGTAAGAACGTGAAACTAAAGACATAAACCCAGCACCAAGCAAATACATTCTGAAACCATGTCTTGAGTACTTTACACAGCTCCAGTCATCCAGTTTCAAAATATCCATAAGAAAGCTAGAGAAGGTAAAGAGCGGGCAGAAGTACCATAATCCCTGTAACATGAGAGACCAAATAGAATAAAGTAGGGTTCAGATGGCTAAGTTTTATCAATTATGATGTATGTTATAATCTTGAAAGCTGTGAAGATAATGAATAAGTCATTCCCTAGCTCTGATAAGCACAAGACATGGCCATGGTAAAGTTGCCAGTAAAATTAGCAGACAACTAAGTGCAGAAAGGATTTTTGTACTGCATGAAATGATGCCGTGGAATCACTTGTCACAGAAGGCCAAATGCATAAATGGTTTCTGAAAGTTTCAGAACACTGCTAAGGGATAGGGCCATCTCAATTGCAAAGCCTGACAGTCTACATAGTGAGCCCTTCTTTAAAAAATTGACACCTAAGCAATTTTTTCTAGCTTGAAAGGTATGCCAGGCAAATTGAATCTATATGCCTGATACCTTCTGATCTTTAAGTATGTGCTACTGACCATTCTTCAAGGAAAATATGAGAAAAAGCCTATCCTTGGTGATGGTATAGAATAAAACATATCACAAATTACAGAAGAATGACTTAATTAGAGCACCTGGGGCAGCTGTATTAAAACTGTGAACTTTAAATTTGTTTGCCAGGTTTGTAAAAGCATTCCTATTTGTATAAGCCCAATAGTTTAGAACTTAAATTTCTGTTGTATATAGGCAGGGAGTTAAATACAAGATTATTATGCTATAGACTGGTTCTGAGTGACTTATCCAACCAAGTATCACATTTTAAGTCAGTATAGAAAACAGATCATTTATTTCATAATAAAATCAAAATTATAGAGCAGAATATAGAACATAAATACAGAATATAGAACATAAAGATTTGACTATAGAATGTAATATGCTGTGCATGAATTTGAGGGCATTTTCCCATGACTGCACAGTATTCATTGCCATAGATTTATGAAAACAGGACTGGGGAGGCTCTGAGTGTTCACACCTTTATATGAAAGCAGAGGAAATTATATCTGTGTTATTCCTTGCAGGTGTTTGCATACCAATAATGAGAACCCTCCAGAGATGTATTCCATTGCCTTAGTAGTACTGAGTGTTTTCCTGGTGCCTAACCTAAACCTGCCTTGCCATAAAGTATTTTCATTGCTGTGTGTCTTATCTATGAGGCACAAGAAGAACAGTTTATTCTTTTCATCTCTATACTTCAACATAGCTGAACACCTATCACATCTCCCCCTGGTTTCCTTTTTCTAGGCTGAACAGTTCTGACACTTTCAATATCCTTGCTGTCCACTGTCTCAAAAGGAAACAAATATTGAAGAGTTTAGAAGGGCACAAAAAGTCTCTTTGTCAGAAGAACAAGAAAAGCCCAGAGAAATGATCAGATGCAACTTTACTCTTTACATCTCTAAATCACAGGGACTGTCGTGCTTGAGCACTTCCTCTGTGATAGGCAGTTCTGGGAGACAGCAGAGCTCCTCTTTTCCCCAGGAGAAGCTCAGCAGTTAGGGTAGAAAATGTAGCTAAATGGGACTCATTGCTAAAGGTCCCTACTGTTTTGATTAAAACACTGGGGGCTGACAGGCTTTTGTCTGTGGTAAAGATCATACAGTTACTCTCATCTATGAGATTTCAGCCACTGGAAAGAGAAAAAAACAAACAAACCCACAACAAAACAAAAGCCAACACTCATTTCTGGGTGCTGATGAATCATGACTAATGAGTCATGATAATAGAGGCTTGCTGTACCCTGCTGCATGGGCAGACACAAATTACTTCCTTTACTTACTCTCCACCCCACCCAAACCATCCAGCTTAAACTTGTTTAATACCCTTCCTTCACACACTCACTAGTGAAATGAAGCTACACAAAGAAAACCCCTATAAATCTCATATTTTTATACAGTAACCTTGTTCTTAAAAGGAGGGCAGAGCAGTTTTACCGTAGGTGTTCAAGATTATTTTTGATTTACATTTTCCATCTAGAAGAGAAGACAGAGCATCTGCACAATGGGTGAGGTTTTCAGCCCCCTCCATTCCCATTAGATGTGGCCATATGAAAGACAGCTGTGAGGTTTTGGATTGGATATATATACATCACATATACAGGTATAGGGCTATATACAGGTGGGTATATAGAAATGCATATAACACACGTGGCAAACGCAATATGTATATCTGTATGTCATGCTTGAGGAAAAGAGGTCAGACATTCTTTGGTTTCAGCTCCTTCTTAGGGTTTCAGGGGTCAAGTAAAAGTCAAATAAAATAGTATAAAAGTAGGGAAAGCTGAAAGAGAAAAATGCTTGTCCCATTTCCTTCTAAAATGTAACTACATACATATGCAATTCCTATTAAGTCTGATTTTTTGCATATAAGTATGCATTTAATTTAAAAAAATCTACAGATACAAGAAGTGTTACTAGATGCAAGATCCCTTTCCTGCTTACTGGGAAGCTTACAGCTCTGATTGTTGTCAGTGTATTAATATAAAGCCCAAAATAGACCTTTGGATCAGCTTAGGTCATTTAAAAAGAAGCTGAACATGAGCCTTCAGAATGAAGAATATTTTTGTACAAACTAAAGGATGCTCAATTTACCTACTTCAGTCTTCAGAAAACAATCTGAGGAGTTCCTAGTAGATGTTAGTAGTTTCTTGGGAATAATGCTGAATAAGTTAACAAGGAACTGTGAGACTGATGAGGGAAAAAGTTGGGGGAGCCTTGAGGGAATAGCATCTTTAATAAAACTTTGATTTTTTTTTTTAGGATACATTTGCTATCTTTTGGATATATTATTTTCATATTCTGATGCCAAAAATCTAGATTACATCTAATGTAGTAAGGGATTTTTGGAGGTTTTTCTAAGGGCCTGTACATCTTAAAGTGAAGAGGACATTTCCTAATTGACAGCTGATTCTGAGCATAAACCAGCTGCAATGGGGAGCAGAGATACTCATGAGCTTTTTAAATCAGAAATCAGAGCAAACAGATCAGGAGAGTTTTGTTTGTTGTTTGTATTTCAGGAAAGCACTGGATTTGATTTAGGAGGCTTTGATCTCAGCCCGTTATCTGAGCTGTTATTCTGGCAAGAACAGAAATTTTAAGGGACATTGCCTGAAACTGATTTTGATGTGGAAATACTGTGAGAACATTTCTGCAGTTTGTCTATCTATGCCTACCCTACTCAAGAGCTGGAAAATCATCATCTGGATAGTTTCCATAATGACTGAATTATATGGGAGATGATTTTGAAATTTCCTGTTTAACAGAAGAAAAGATAAACAACCAAAGCAACAACCTTTTCTCCTTGGTTTGATTGTTTTTTGTGTCCTCACTTTTATACACAATGAGAATGTCTTTTTGTGCCTGATTTTTTTTCAGATTTTTGTGAGAAGGTTCACCCTAAATTACTTCCTCAGTAGTCTCCAGTAGTAAAAATGGTCCTAATAAAAACAGGTCTAAATCCTACACAGTGTTGCTGATAACTTATTAACTGTTTCCATGCAAGGGCTGGCTTTTTGTTTGTTCTTTGCCTCTCAGTTCTTCTGTAAGAAAACTAAAGGGTGCTGAGTGCAGTACAGAAGTTTCTTCTTAACCAAGAGGGAAAAACCCTGTGTGTCCCAAGCTAAAACAGCGCCTATGTAAGAACAATCCTGTCTCTGCAGTTCAAGGCATGGCGAGATCCTTACCACTAGAAATCTTGTGGGAAGATAAGGAAAGATGGAAAATGGAGAGGAAATTTATGGAATAGTAGGAAACTCCAACAATAACAGAACAAGTTCCCTCTTTTCCTCTATCTTTCTCTTTCCAGTGTGTGTTGTTTTGAGTGTAAAGCCTTACCATTACGAAGCTATGGATATTTAGAATGACTTTTCTGAAATCTCTTTTGCTTATTCCTGAAATTCAGAAATGTTTGGGCTGTCTTTTTGATAGAGGAATCACACTTCTACCTCTGTAAAACTACATGACTACAAAATTGAGAAATCATCAGGACAGGGACATTTGTGAGGACTAGCACTTGGTCTTCACCCATATTACATCTTCTAAGATCTAAATCAGTCTATGTACAGTTTTAGAGTGACCATCTTTGCTCTTATCTAAGTAGGAAATGAGAGGGCTGCATAAAATACTCTGCATTCTGATGGTGAACTTCACAAATCCATTGTAAAACTCACAGAGACAATAGAGATTAATCAATAGAATGAGTGTTTCTTTGGTTCCACAGACCCATACATTGTATCACTAAAGAACCTGGTTGATTTTTTTCTTTCCAAACATTTCCAGTTATATCTATACCATGCTAAATGATGGTGCTTACATCTCTATACAGAAAGGTATCATGACCAAATATTTCTTGCTGCCAAACAAATTAAAAAGGATGAGATAAAATTAAGACCAAAATTATATTAAAAAAGTTATTGCAGCAAAAGCAAATAATTATAATCAGGAAAGGCTGTATGTGAGGTCCCTTAATAGTTGAGTGATGTAATAAGCTCCAGAGAGAAAGCACAAAAAGTTTTATTATGTGATAGTGACATATCATCACAAGTTGGCATATGGGAGAAAATTGTTTCAGTTGAATAAAACATATTTTATGCTTCTTTCTTATTATGGAAAAAACAATAGAAGCACTGTGTCTGTATTGCCCTACCAAGCTCATATTAACATGAAGTTTAAATACTTATTTCTTTCAGATTTTCTTGAAACGAAAATAAACAAAATGCAGACTATTAAATGCTATGTAAATGTTTTTATGGAATGTCTTTGAAAAATAAATTAATATAGAAAGAATAACAGATTTCTTAAAAATTTCTTGACTGTTAAGATTCAGATGTTTTTTGTGCACTGATTTCTTTAATTTTGTTCTACTTCCATGATGTGAGATCTTTGGAAAGATAGTCCAGGCTCTTGGATTTAGGAGGGATACAGGAGTAGTTTGAAATGTAGACATTTTTTGGAGTTAGATTTAATTAAGGGACTAAAACCTTTTTCATTTTTCTTTACTTTCTAGTTCAGTGCCTGTATCACTAACTTTCCTTGCTCCCTGTTGCTCAGTAAGAATGTTTTTGAAGTGGTTATATTTTCTGAAATTTTTACATTTTTGCTTCAGCAGTACTTCAGGAAAATGTGCTGATGAACTATTCTGCTACCAGAATGTCAGTTTCAGAAAGAAAGAAGGAAATCCCTTTCCTCCTCTTTTATCAATTATGACATGTATCACATGTATAGCACAGCTATTTGGTTTGCTATCCAGGATGATTGGTGAAGTTTCATGAAGACTGGCATGATTTAATGACAGCTGTATCTATGTCCTTTACAAAGAGGGCAGTGCTGGGACACACCACAGGTTCTGATCTGGAAGCTTCATGCATATTTCCTGTTCTTTCCTGCCTGTGATACTGTTGTACATTCTTAGTATGAATTTATAGTACAATAATAATGAAGTTCTTAAATACTACATCTAAAGAAACTACTCTGAGCTATTCTTTCTAAATTCCTAACACAAAAAATCAGCCATGCATAAAAAAATACAAAAATATTATTTCTTTGAGCTTGAAAAAGATCACTGTAAGGCAGATATGACTATGCAATTCATTTAATTTTTAATTCTGAAAAAAATGACCTTTTATTGCTATCAAGCTCATGTTCATCCTGTTTAGATGATCTTTAGGACAGAATGATCATTTTTGGTTAATACTATCTAAGCCTCTCAGATATCTCATAGGATACAAAAATATGGAACTTAGTGCAGGAGTTATATTTTATTATTTGTTTTTGTAAGTAATAGAATTTAACCTCTCACTATATTAAAAGTCCTTTATATATATTTTTTTACCCCTCCTTATAGACATAATCTTTATATTTTCATTGGAGCCAGCCAAAATCTGTACATTATGTTTCAGTCCTCTACCTTATGAGAGCAAACTCTGCACATGCTCTGCCATCACATTCTTCCAAAACATACTATAGAAAAGTGTATAAGAAAATAAGTAAACAAAAAAATAAAGATGACAATAGCAAAAGTTGCAATTCCTTTAAAAAAAAAGAAGTGTCTTAGGATAAACAATATTTTATTAAATATTGGCTTCATTTGAATTCATAATGGAAGTAAGCAACTCTCTGTGTATTCTGTAATTAGCACAATCTAACCTGTAGATATATATCTATTATCTAAGATTCTATAACTTATATCAGTATGCCTTATTGTATAAAATTTTACAACATAAAATGTTGTAAAACATTAAAAGCTGCACAAAGCCAATGTCAACTACTGAAAAAAGTTGAGAAATAATGCAAGATCATGTCACCTCACTGCTGTCACCAGTTCACAAGCCTTTATATTTTTTTCAATATGTTTAATATAATGTGATAATGTAAAACTGAAATGACTCAAAAGTGCTCTCTTGGGACTCATTCCAAGCCCTTTTTCTTTTCCCTTTTTCATCATCCAGTCTTTCTGAAGCCCCTGGGACAACCACTTTAAAACAATCTGTGGTGGTGTGATTTATATTTATATATCTAATGAAGCCTATTTTAAAATAATTATTCTGATTTAATTTAAATAACTCCCTACTGCTATCCTTCTAGGGATGGTCAATGGAAATTGCTGTATATTTTACTATTAATTGTAAATCTGTGGTTGGTTAGAGCACACAATAACATGTCTTGGAAAAAAGATGACTCTTCTGCATCTCTGTGTTTTTCTTGGGGCATTTTGTCATTTCTTCCACCCAGTTACAAATGAATAAATAAATAAATAAACTGTTTAAGTACAGTTAAAAAATATACAAGATTACATTTGCAACTGATGGAAGCAAGAAATATTTGCAGTGGTAAAAAATATAGAAGAAAGGATTACAGAAGAAAATCGTGCCAGGAAAAATAACAACACCAGCAAGGGTTAGTTAGGCAAAAGAATGAATAAACACTTAATCACAGAGATAAGAAAATTACAAAAAAAATAATAAAAAAATTGGCCAGAGACAACCACAAAAATGTGAAAGAATAAAATTTAAACAGGTCCTTAACCAATTTTCTTGGCTTATGATAACTCAGCTGGCACAGTATCTTGAGGTGGTTTTGGCTACCCAGATATAGATGGGTATCAGTACCTCCCCAGACACACACAAGAGAGTCAGAGCACTCCATGTTCCACAGGTGAGTCACTGCAGGGAGGCTAAAACACGAGTTCCATTAAGCATTACAAATGCTAGAAAAGACAATAGAAGAATCCAGGAGAAGAAATTATTTTGACTGTGTGAAGGAAAGGTATCACAGGATATATCATAAAACATGCAGTGCTTCCTAGTCCATGACAATGGATTTGCTGTTCCTTGGTTAAGCATCAACTATTGCTTTGTTGCTGCTTCACAATAGTTATCACAAGTTTAGAACTAAGCAATCTAATAAATAAAGCAAAAGTTTTTGTTAGATATTACTAACACTTAGCACTAGGAATGGAAGTCTTGAAAACACTTGAATAATAGTATCTTCAGACAGCATTTGATCTTTAACTGCTATAATTACTCACTGAGTAGTACACTGTCTAAGGAATTATTACTTGTAAGTGTCTTCATTAAAAAAATTCAATGCTACAAGATAAATTTGGGAAAAAAAATAGATTGGGAAGGTTTAGCTCTTCAAATAAACACTAATTAAAGCTTGTTAAATATATGGCATCAGAATGGCTTTGTTTCAGAAATAAAGGATTTTGTGGATCCATTTTTTTCAACAGAGGAATTAAGGTCATGAAGCCTGGGTATTTTCTTAGTGTAATTTAGTTTATTATACAATAATAAATAAACATGTACCTCTATTAGATATCCTTGCTAACCAATAAAAAAAACCCAAAAAACCCCCAAAAAAACCAAAATTCCCCCGAAAAAACCAAACCAAACCAAAACAAACCAACAAGCAACAAAACAAAACAAAACAAATCAAACAAAAAAACAACCAAAGAAAAAAATAAAAAAAACCCCAAAACAAACCAAAAAACCTCACCAAAAAAACTCTTCCAGTGTTTCAAACACATTTTTACTGTGGATTTAGTTTTTACTGATCAAATTTTCCACTGACAAGAAAGCAGGAGAAAGGCATGGTATTAACAATCTTAAGGAGCAAGTGTGAAGCCATCATGAGATGACATTATTTGCAAAATTAAATACATGCAACAGCTTTAGGCACAAGATGTTGGAAATGACCACAGTGGGCATAAACATGACCAATGGAAAATCCCACCAGAAACTTCTTCACACAGAATTCCAAGAGCAGTGCTATGACAACCTGAAAAGATACGAAAAGTTTGCACAATTTGGAGTAATGATAAGAGTGATCCTCATAATTAAAATCTCCATTGCTGAGCAAGACTCAGCTCAGGAAAGACTGTATAAATGCTCACATAGCTCTAGGATAAATGGGATTTCAAGCAGAGGAACATTTTTTTCTTTGCTTTTACATTTATTCAGGTAAACCTGCTGTGGTCACCCAAAAGAAAATGCCTGTCTGAGTTCAATCCATTGTCTCTCTCCCTAGATCTTTTTGCTTCAAACTGGCAAAAATGCCAAAGAGAGAATAGACCTAGATCTTGGTGAATAAAAATGGTGTTTGCATTATCAGGAATGGCAAACAAAACAAGCTGTGTTGACAGCACCTACAAATGTGTACAGAAATACTACAAATTTTGAAATGGAAGGCAGATGGGTGAGGGTGCTCATATACACAGATGTATTACCTTAACTTAATCTCTGCTTCACACATCCTTGAAACCTTCCTCCTCAAAGCAGGGGTGTTACTAACATGGCAGCTCACTGGTCTTTAGAGAAAATTGGTCACCTCAGCAATCTTTTCTGCTCAAATCCTGTGAAACCACTCCCAGAAGAAGTTTACTGTGGCGGCTAGTATAAAAGGGGTTTATGCCAAAACTCCTCTCCCAAGAAAGGGTACCAACACTAATCCAGCAACAAACAGTGAAACATTTATTCTCAGACTCAATATTTGCTGAAAAAAAACACGCCTTTTCAATACAATGACAGTTTTCTTGATAGAGATTACACTGAAGAAAGGGGACAAGAGTAATACCTCAGGTTATTAATTCCTGTGACTATTTCTTCTTGAAGTCTATTTTAAAGGAAAAAACAGAGTTGTTAGAAAGTCAGAATTTAAAGATCTACTTGACATAGATCAAAAATTAGAGTGATTTCAATTCAAGACCTTTTAAGATTTAATAGCAACATTAAATGTAGGTCCTAGTAATTATTATTTTTAAGGCAAGCAAAGCTCAGCAGAACTAGAAATCACGGATAAATATCCATTTATTTTCATACCAGCAATGGTATGAAACACTAGGAAAAAACTCAGAAATTGAGAGGAGATAAACCATGAAAGACGGTGCATAATTATATAAATGAATTTGAAAGGTAAGTTAAATGTAAAATAAATTTCCAGCTGAAATATAAAAAATATCCCCTTAAAAGTTAACATTTGTTTTGTGTTGTTTGGAATACTAAGCAGAGCCCTGCATATCACCATACCATGAAGATACTGTCAAATCAGAGGCAGTGCAGAAAACAGCAGCAAAAATCATAGAAAAGAACTGACTTGTGAGAAAGATTGACTCTTTGGGAAGATTGACTCATTGGAAGTATTTAGAGTGTGCAAGTAAGCAGCCAGCTCCTGCAGTGAAATCTATTTTTCAACATCTTAGAAATTTAGATAGAAAAACTAACCTTGTATGAAAATAAACAGAGCTTCTCTGAAGGTCACTAAAATTTTTTGTGGTTTTTTTTTTGTTTCCCCAAACAGGAAACATTTTTTTGCACTACAGGTCAGCCATTTACATGAGCATGATATTACAGCTATCAACTGCTGCCATATGTGATCATCTTAGTCACAATCAAGCACTTATTGAAGTTATTGTTAGGACTGCTAGTGAAAATTTCTGTGTTTGCTTTGCTAATGCTTCCTGTTTTGAAGATTTATTTAAAATTATTATTTTAGCAGCCTGAGCACATTCATGTTTTATTGTCAGACTTTGATAAGAGAAAAATAAAGTTGGGGAAATGCCTTTTCCTTGTTCCAGGAAATTATTTTTCACTGAAAAAAATAAGAAAATATTAAAAATTCAACTTCTTCAGTAAGATGATGATAGTGTATCAGTGGAAAAATTGATAATATGGTTTCTCCCTCGCTGGTACTGGCGTTTGGAAAAAGGAGTCTCTTCAAATTGTTCTAGCTATGCAAATGAGAGATGCATGAAAGAGAGTCACAGAAACAGGTATCTGAAGATTACATTTGAAAACTCTATGATGGGTCATGTCTACCTACTATTGTGTGGGGAACTTGGTAAAGGAACGCTTAAGAGAGTTTGTGGTCACCTGGCTCATTAGCTCTTAATCAAAACAAAACCTACCCCACTGCATCTAGAAAATTACATGTTCAGATTGCTGCTAGTGGATTTCTATTTTAAAAGCACTAGGTTTCAGAATGCCTGCTTCTGAAAGGATTTCTCCATTGACATTGCATAATCATGTGTATTTATATTCTTCCTAGACACACTATATATATATTGCTCTGACACTTGACATTGTAGGTTGTAAATCAGAATTAGAAAGCAAAGCCTCCTACTTACTGGCCTGTTGTCTTCTACAGGTGCTGAGCAAGAGACTTATCATCCATGCATGAGATGAAGACAGGGAATGACATAGGTTTTAACAGGTGGCTAAAGTAAAATAGGCTGAAGCACAAGGCTAAAACTGAAGGTCTTCACTAACTTTCTGGGGAACATAACTTTCTGATTTCAAGTCAAGTGATAATGCTGACCAAGAAGTTGGGGGGAAAGATGTGCTTGCCAGGATTTTACAGTAATCTGATGAGTTATAACTACCCTTGAGCCAGGCTTTTGCTCTGCTGCTGTGTTGGCCAGAAGGCTCCAACAAGCACCCCTGAGGGAGTACAGTCATCAGGGGTCTCCATATTACCAATATACAAAGAGATTCATGCAGTCCACTTGAGGAGTACCTTCTAAGGTTTGTAGTTACTTCATGATCTGTGTAAAGAATATATTTGACAAGTCTAGACCAACTTCTTTATCATTTTTCTTTAGATATGAAATACCATGTTTATCAGGTCACTCTGTCCTGACTTAGTTCATTGGCAAAATTAAAGAATAAACCAAATTTTTCTCTTTCTGAAAAAACAAATAAACAATCAAAAACTAGGTTATTCTAACTAGCTAGGACTTTCTTTGGTTGCTTCTAGCAAAACCAAAAGTGTTTTGTTTTTAACACTCCACAAACTTTGTGACTCATCTCTCCCCTTCTTCCAAGACATATCCTACATACCTGCAACATTTTTTGCAACTTCTTTTGTACTACATGTGTTTTGAAAGATGTATGTTCTTTCTCCTTATATAAAGTAGGAAATACAGGATAAATGGACAGGAGTGAGTTACTGTATATCCTTCTCAATTCCAAGCTATGGTCTCCACTGATATTTATTTAATGCTCCATAAGTGTTTAGAGTTCATGCTGACTGGGAACTTGGGTTCCTCGCTTTTCCCACTATCCTTCCATTTCTCCTGCACTGCATAATTTACAAATTTTATTAAAAAGGTGAGATCTATTCTCTAGTGTATGAATATTGACCATGATTATATATTGATGTTATTGAAAATAGATACACGGTTGCATTATGATGTTTATTTATTTTTCTAAAGGGTGTAAAACTCAAAATAAGCTCTGAAACTCCACCCACAATTTGCAAAATACGTGTAGGTATTACTGCTTACATCTTATATCAGACTTCCCACTGGTATGAAATTGCACTACTGTAAGGTAAGATAGCCACAGCCAAGTTTTGACTGCAAAGGACCTTTATTTATCCCTGGTAAATATGTCAGGCTTAACTGGCCAGTCAGACTTTTGTGAAAATACAATAAAATACAGCCAATTCTTGAGCAGTCATACATTTTGCCAATGCCTTAAAAATAATTTTAAGCTCCATATAACCGAATTTTAAAATGAAAAGAATTATAGACTATTAAATAAGCCAGTGATTTAAACTTAAATTATATTCTACTCTAAAAAAAAACCAAAATACTACTCCCCAAAATATTTTTTCCTGTTTTTATCAATGCAATATTAGTGAGGGTTTCTTTGTAGTCATACAGGAAAAAATGTTCCAACATTTCTTGATGTTTTAATCTTTTTTTTTTTTTTTTTTTTTTAAGCTGAATCCATGTTCTTTAAGCATTATCTCTTGCAATATGATATTTTCAGAAAAATGCCTGTTAGACAGTTTAGACATGGTAGTTCAACTTTAAGCTTCTGGGGACATCCACGTTGTATTATGTTTGGCTTAGAATGAGCAACTCCTGCTAGATTCAGCAAAAATAAAGCACAATGACCTCTTCAGCTGGACACTTCAACAGCTGGCCTATAACTTAAGGAGAGTTTTGCTTTACGCTTTTTAAACTGTACTGGGGATTGAATAGACAACATATAAAAATATGACAGGAAGATGATGGATTATGGGTCATAAGTCTCATTTCAGCCATACAAATAAAACATCATGCTTGCGTGTTATGATAATACATTTAATGGACAGAAATTAACAGATGTTGATTGCATTCTAGTGTGCACAGCATACCAAAAATCACAGAGGAATGTTTAAAAGATTGTAAAGAGATCATGCTATTGGATGCCTGTAAAGCAGAGCTAAAGTAGCTAAACCACAGGAAAGAGAATTTGGTAGTTGTCTGGCTTTGGTTTAATCGTTCCTCCCTGCCAAATGCAGTCATTACAGTGTAACAACAATGTATGCTTTTTCTGCCCCTTCCTAAGCAATACTTTATAGCTGTCAAAACATACAGTTGCAGCAGACTCTTCTTAAAATAAAATTTCAAGACAAATTTATGAAAAAAAGTATGAATGAAACTTTGTAATTCAGTGCCATTCCAAATTCTATAAATTGTCCAATATAACATATAAAAGCACCAAGATCTGGCCTTGCTCAGTTGCAAGTTGGAACAAGCTTTTACATGTATTACATATATCCACACAAAGTGAAATGCAGCTTCATACTCTTTCTATATTCAGATGTAAAAGTTAAATTTATTTTGCTAAAAGAAAGACTCATGTGTATAGTATGTGTTGAAATCCACCTCAACCCATTTTCCAGTCAGGTAACATTTATTTTCAGGAGGCTATGAATCTGTCAATTTTAGCATTCTATCAGCCTTCACTGACTTCTAAAATCCTTTGTTTCCATATGGGTCTATTGTCCAGTTTTGCAACATGATTAAAACAAAAAAAAAAAAACTTGAAAGCAACATAGTGACTGCCCATCTTCATTAATTCTTATACCTCGTTAAAATGGTAGATCAGCATGAAGAGAGTTCCTCAAAGTAGTAACTGTAAGAAAGACACTAGATAGTGGAAACTTACTTTAATTACCATTTCCCCTTTTTTTTCAGGATTTTTGCTAAAAATATCTGAATCACAGGAAAACTCAATCACTTTTTCATCTATACACTTTATTTTCAGATGTCAATTTTAGTCTTCTCCCAATGTCCCCAGTGAAAAAATTTGGTGAAAAGCTGTGGGACATGATATTGTGGTACTGATATTTTTCTGAGATGGCAGCCAATACTTATGGGAGTAGGTGAGCATTTCAAGTCCCACTATATTCTCTCAATATTTTTGGAATAACACAGGTTTTTTTTTGTTCTATTTTAGTTATTTCAAGTGCCTTCAAGGTGTACCAATCCATTGTAAAATGATATTTTTTAAAACTGGAAAGACTGCACCAATTTGTATTAAGATCTGAAGAGTGGCTATGGGACTTTGTGCATATTTTTTCATTTGCAGTATTATTGGTATTAGGATCAGAATATTTTTTAATATCTGCAAAAATTACTGTCAGCACGGAGGGTCTTGTTGTTCATTTGATTTTTCTGTACAGGTGCAGAAATCTATTCATAGAAATAAAGAGGAACTGCTCTTAAAACACACCAATGGATGTGCAGTAACAGATCTTTAGAACACCTTGCCAAAGGAAATTTTGGGTACTGAAGGCTTACAAGATTCCAAGGACTGTTGATTAATCTCATGGAAGAAGCATGTTGAGGATTTCTAGCAGAGGGAACTCATATCCAGCTTACGGTGTCTCCTGAGCTGCAGGTAACCAGGGGCTTGAAGTGTACTCAGATGAAACAACATACCTTTCTTTTTCACCCTCTGTTTTTTTTTGTTGTGAAGACACATTTTTGGTCATTGATGTAAAAAGGACTCTCCTTCAGATGGACTTGTAGTCTCATTTGATACAGCCATCCTTTACACAATTCTCTGCTTTTCATTTCACACAGACTATTTCCTCAATGCCGTACTCTGCATTGGAATGGTCAATTCATAGAAGAAAACTTTTTCGCCTCCCAGAATTTTGTCTTCATTGTGTTCATAAGTTAATGTGTACGATTTGCTGTTCTTTAGAGAATTTCCAAGCAATGTAAGATCTGAGAAGAGGCACTGAAATGAGGTATATTCAGACCGATGCTTTGTGCCTCTACCCATAAAAACTTTTTCCAGATTTGTTGCTGATGCATCTGCTTTGAAGTAATTATTCCACAGAAGAAAAATATTGTAAAATAAACAAACATTGTAATATGCAAATAAAATCTGTCTGCAAATACAACTGTGAAATTTTAATGATCTGTCTATCGGTTTTAGGTATTTTGTACTATGCTATAAATAGTGATTTGAAATTTGTTAGCTTTGCATGCATATCTAAGATTAAAACTATTAGATCTATGTTTAAACCCTTTGGAATAATAAATAAAGAAGGAAAATCTATTAAATGTCATAGCTCTCAAAATCCTCCCTAGTTTTTAATTCCTTATTTTGAGTCATTTTTACTACGGAAGTCAGACCCAATGACACACTGTGCTCTTTCTTACAGTTGACAATACAATGCCATCAAAATCATAATTGTTAAAAAAGAGAAAGATGAAACATCTGACTCTACAAGTAATACATAATGTCATATACCTATTACTAAGAAGGCCCATCTTCTAGGACCAAAGAGAATAACCTGATTTGAACTAGAAGAACTGAATAGAATTGTTAAACAATCCTTTGCATTTTAAGCAACATTTAATTAGAAACACACTTTAACCACCAAAATGATAAAAATCCAAGAGATTAAAATTTGAGTGTCAATTATCATAAAATTCATCATTGTAATTCTTATTAAAACTCAGTGTTTAGATAGGTAATGATTTTATAATATGGCAATTTGCATAAGGAGCCCTGAGATGGCTTATTATTTCGATCCTACACAATTACAATTCTAGCTCCATACATCAGAGCTCTTAGCAATGTAAAATCACTGTGCTAATTAATAAGCCATTTACTGACTGCAGCTAGTTATGGTGGTCCTGCAGCTGACCTTACGGAAGATGAGCCATCTCTGAAGTGCCTGTGTGTAACTACAAACATAATGATGTGCCAGGAGGGAATCATTAAAAATAATTTACACAAGCCTTCATTTACAAGATCTTTTGATAGCATGCTTCCCCGGTGTTTAGATCCACAGTGCAACCCCTACCATTTGGAAAGTGCCAAGCAGGAGAGTGAACGAGGATACCTAAGTGGTTAATTAAGAGCCATTCGGACGCCACAAGAGCCTCCTGAAAAATCCCTCTGATGTCTGCTGTGTCAAATGTCTCTCACAGGCAAAACCACAAGAGGTAGCTGCCATAGCAGGCTAATTATTGGGGACCAGGAGCAGCTGAGAGTGGCCTGTCACTGAGGCTTGCTGTGAGCACCCAAGCCCAGAGCTGAGCAGAGCAGCTTCGGTCATTGGACTTAAGAGAAACAGTAGAAACGAGGCACTGTGATAATCAGAGGTGACTGCATAGGCCATTAAAGTGTGCAGTTGTAGATGAAACTATTCACTTGTGCTGTTTGATGCATTTTGTAACTTTTTACACTTTACCGTTACTCCATCTCCAGCATTTTAAGACTTTCATTTTGAATGCTTATGAGAAAACAATAACTTATAACAATAACAATAACCTTATAGGCCTGAACAAAGATTTCAAAACCGTCAAAGATAATTTTTATGACACAAAAATAATTTCAAGCTACATAACAAGAACCAAAAGAACCACATTCAATCACACTACAGCATGAGACTACAGCAGAAAATAGGCACATAGACATAAAACAGTCTTCTTGTTTCAGTACAGTCAGAACAACTAACAAGACTAAAAGAATATGTCACCGCCTTCCTCACAGCAGCCAGATATGAACATCATGAAAACATGCAGCTCATGATTTATTTCTCCTTCATCCAAGTCCCTTCAAGGTGGAGGAAGAGAGCTGCTACCTTGTGTGACATTTTATTAGTTTAGTGGCATTCAGTTGGTTTACTGACACACACAGGATTTTCCAAATCGGCATGGGGAAAGTGTCTTTCTCCCAGCTTGTCTGTCTGTTATGCAGCCAAGAGCAAGTGGATCGTACTCTGAGCTTTCCACATCTCTCTGATACCTTATAAATATATTTTTTGAGGTACTTTTCACAAGTGTTGTGTGAGAAAACACCATGAGCACATTGCTTGTGCAAACCTGGCTAGATTATTGCCTTGTGGCTGGGTGCCAAGACTGGGCCTGGGAAAAATTAATTTAGTAAAGGTGGAGGCAGCAGTATAGTTGTTCTGTGCCTGTGTTTATGTGTGTGCAGGTATATGTGGGAGAGAGGGGAACACACTCTTTGTGTTTGGCATCTTACCAATGATGCTGATAGGATTTATGTTTCTATGTGTGATTTTTTTTTAAATACATCCCATTTTAGCAAACTTATAATAGGAGGATTATTACCTTCTAGATGGAAACCATCACCCTTCAGGATCTCTGTGATGTTTTAACTTGAAATGTATTAGACTTTGCTTGATTTTCAAAAGAGGTATGTAAATAAATTCTCTTAAAATAGAAAATACCTACACATTCCTTCTGTAACTACATTTCTTTGCAGGAGGAAAATATTATTTTTCTAATAAAGCTATGTTTCTCAAAAGCATAAAGGAGATGGTTTTCATTCTAAAACTCTCTTATCATTTTGCAGAAATGGATTGGAAAGAATTCACCTCACTTATCTACAAATAATATGAATTGTCCAAGACAATAATTTGGCTTCCTTTTATAATCATTGGAGAGACAGAGATCTTCAAAAGGGAGGTGGGTTCAAGCCAGTCAAACTACACCTCACATTAGACAAGACAAATCACTTTCTCACCAGAGAGAGGGAATCTGCAGCCAGACCTGTCTCTTAATTTTGTTTAAGTGGTGAAAATTCTACTTCTCTATAGTCTATGTAATGTGCAGAAGTAGTGAGAATTGCAGCTGCACTTACCAGAGCAGAAGACACAGACTGAGACACAGAGGAAAAGCTGGAGAAGCAGTGCCATGAATGCAGCCTAGATCCTAATGATTTTCAGGCTTGGCTGACTGCATACTGCTCATAAGTAGAGAGATAGTAGAGCAAAGCCTCAGCCTGTGGTTTCAGCCTGCAGTCTTTCAAGGAAAGCAGAATCACATGGGGTGATGTGAGATTTCACTGTTATTTTTTTCTGCTGGGGACATGACCATCACTTCCCTCTGGGCCTTCACCACCAGCAGCAGCTTCATACAGCTTAAACCAGCATTTCCTGTCAAACACCAGCTTATGATGAAACCATCTGTTTAACTAACCCAGGCATATGCACAGCTCTTGCAGAACTTTGTTTGTATTGTTATTTTTCAATCTACTCCATTGTTTGTGACTGGTGACATCGTTGTTAGTTTTACTGGCAACCAAAATGAGAGATGACAGTATGCCAGTGATATCCCAAAGTAATATCAGCAGTCAAAATTTGACCAAATTAGTGACTGGCTTATCACCAAGTCTGTACTACATTTAAATAATTCTGTACCATTGAAGCTACAATCTCTAGTCAGTATACCCTATTAGTTGATCTAAGAGGCACAAATAACAGCTCACATTTTTAGGTGAGCTCTATAGCCTGTAGATGCAACTGAATAGTAAAAAAAATCAGTAAAGGAAACAATTTTGATTGCAAACTTGCAGTCTTTCAGTCATAAGGGAAATAGCATGCCAAGTGTAATTCAGTGATATTTTTTTTTCCTGTATGTGCATTAAGATGCATGTTTGCCCATAATTGTATGAAAAGGATCTAACAGAGCTAGAACTTTAGAGAGAATTTGATAAATGGCTGTGCTGCTTGGGTTATTTCTGTGAAATACCTTTTTAGAGACACCAGTGTGGTTAAAAGCTAAATGCCCTGCTTTGCAAGTGACAACAGTCAGCGTGATATTTTTCAGTTAGGGGAGCTAAAAATGCCCAGCTACTAATAAGAGTGATGAAAAACACAGCACATCACACTGTCATGACTCTTATAATAAACAGAATTTCTCATTCTTACTAACTGGTTTTAATACTTTTGAGTCTTTTTCCTTAATACATCTAGTAGCAGATAGACAGTGAATAGAGGTGCAATCCAAAGAGAGAAATATTGGTTTATGGTGCAGCAAAGGACACTTTTTTTGAGTGCTAGCTTCAATGGTACTAGAAAAATGAGGTAAAAAAGGATGAGCCATTTCTGCTGTTTCAGAGTGAATTCCCCAAAATGGAGATTATTTCTACACTTGAATTTTCAGCCAGGCAGCTTTTGAAAGGAAATGGGGAAATTCATGCTCCTAATTTAACAATATTGATTTTAAGGTTTAAAGATTTGTCTTCTAAAGGCCAGTTCTTCTTGTCCTTATCATAAATATAATCTCACTGAAGCCAGGAATAGGTGCTCCTGTGAATGAGGGAAATCCCATATGGGTTTAACTTTGTGCCAGCCCAGATGTTGCTCTTATTAAAGTCAGCATTAAAAACTCTTGTTACTCTGAATGATGCAAGATAAGAGCAGTTGTGAAGTGTTGCTGAACCTTTCCCAATTCTGCTGGATTTCGACACCTTGTAGATCAGGCCCTAAATTATCTAACTTCATCCTGCCCCCAAGTGTGAAGTCATTCCCTGGGGAAAATCTTCACTGAAATCACTAATATCTCTGCTTGGGAAAGGACTGCAAGAGCAGATGTTACTGTTTGCCTAGAGGAATATCCAACATATTTGAGCAATCACAACATATAGTGAGATGGAATAAAACAGAATAAAACAAATGTCTTTCTAAAGTGCTTACTCTGTACTATGTTTGGGTTATCTTATTTAAGAGGAAAGCATCATATTTCCTGAAGATCATCGCTTGTCATTAAAAGAGAATCCGTGATTGCACACTTACATATCTTTAGGGGAAGGGGAACACCTTCATGCATTGTTTTGTTTCATATGTGTACAGTGAAGTAAAACTTAGCTCTCTTTTTTTACACCTTTCTCTTTTTCTTCTTTTTTTTTGTTTTCAAGGCAACTCAATTCCATAAAGCCAATAGCTAATATACGTTTAATACTTATCTGTTAAAGAGTTTAAATTTTTATAAATATAATTTAACTTGACTGTGAAAAGCACATTTTATTTTATTTTATTTTATTTTATTTTATTTTATTTTATTTTATTTTATTTTATTTTATTTTATTTTATTTTATTTTATTTTATTTTATTTTATTTTATTTTATTTTATTTTATTTTATTTTATTTTATTTTATTTTATTTTATTTTTATTTTATTTTATTTTATTTTATTTTATTTTATATAAATAACATTCAATTCAGGATTTTTTCATGCAATGAAAATTAAAGTTGCTACATTTAATGTCATATATTCATGCTTAACAAGCTCCAGGAATTTTAGTGAATAAATTTTTCCAGTGGACTGCCACAAAATGCTTCCTTGAGGAAAACCGTAAAATGAACTTTTAAAGTGTACTTGTAGCCACTATATGAAATTTGTATAGACATCAAGTCAAAAGTCTCAGGCTCACTCCTTGGGTATTCAATAAGAATCTTTCTTGGACTTGATTGAACTTAAACCAGCCCATGGTTAAGAGAGGGACAAAATGTGCAGTTTTTCACTCTCTTGATATAGAGGTATTTTCCAGAGATCCTAAAGGTAAAGTATGTTTTCAACCTGCCTAATTCACCTGAAACCCAGCAGTATTCGATTCTAAATATATACAATCAAGTAACAGTGATTTAAATAAATAATACTAATATGAGTCATATGTGCCTAAAGCCAGCCAGGTATATATGAAATATATCTGATAGAAAAAAGAATATTTTCTCCTGTTTTCCCCCTTTTGATTTCATAAATACATAAGGAGTGCTTGAAAAAAAGAAAAAAACCAGAAGAATTATATTAATCATCTGAAAAACTTAAACAAATGTATTGTACATTGTAAATGTATTCTTGGGTAGTTTTCTTATTTTACCATAGCCATTTTCAATACATAAATCATTTTTGCAAAGAATAGGGAAGTATGAAAACTTATTCTTTCTCTGGTTAGAATTTTTGAATCACACATTAGAAACTTCAACTAAAATCTACAGAAGTGAAGCAAAACATTTTTTCAAGGGGTTTGCATCCAGGCCTGTATAGTAGTAATCAACAACTTATTCAATCTTGCAGAATTTGAGTTTTTCAGCAACTCCAATGAAAAGATAAGTGAAAGTATTTTTATGAAATTTTATGAAATTTCATGGTAAAAAATTCCAATGAAAGTATGATGCAATCCTATAATTAACAATTCAGGAGGGGTCAGTAAGTAGAAGAACACTTTGGAGAATGTAGAAGTTGCTAGGATGAGAGCTGGTGAATTGCATTTCTTAATATGTTCTGATTACACTTCTCTTTCCTGTATGCCACATTGGTAGCTAGCACTTGGAATAAAAGACAAACTGTTTCTAGTTCTACTTTCTTATCCCTGTGAGAGCTGATTTCTTATTTCTTTCTTTCTTTGTTTTCATTACTGGGAGCTAATAAACTGGGGTTTTTTCCTACTGTTCCACTTCAAAGTTCTATTCTAGTGGTCAGGGGTTAGTTCTCCTCTTACAAAGCACAAAGTCACATCAGTAGTATTGAATGCATCACATAACATAAATGCTATTATATAACATGCAATCGCCAAATTTCTATGGGTATGGTGATTGTTTGGTGGTAGATAAAAAAAAAATATGCTGAAATGAAGATATCTTTAAAATGGAATGACAATGTGGAGACTAAGCATGTTTGCATGCTAAAACATTTTAAACATAGATATATGCAATTTTAGGAATTATGCAAACTCCCTGTTCTGTGGGAGAAATGGCACAGTGCAGAAGAAACTGAGTTTTCCACCCATTGTCATGCATCCCCCATCGCTACCGGCTTCCTTGTTTTCTCAGGCATGTCCAAAACCAAAGGACCAGGATGCTGCCGGGTCTTCTTCTTCCCAAATTACTCTGGTCTTTAAAGGGTACAGACTGAGTGAAAAAGATCTGATATTTAATTTTCTTTTTCTTATAGTTGGTGGCTAAAAAGCAGCTCTCTCACTGCTGATGATACTTACAAGTCCATGCCTCTTGAGGAATCTCCACGTGTTCATAACATTCCCAGAGAGTGACAAGCTGGTTATGCTGAAATTATTTCCTTATTCTTATAACTAAACTATTCCTTTATGCTACAGGTTTAACTTAAGGTTGTGCATATTGATCTTAATGCTAACACTTAACACTATTGTCATCTAAGCCAAACTTAAGTAAATTGCCACAGAAAGAAAGAGGGGAGAAGGGTTTTCCCTTGGGAAGTAATAATTGTC